>NW_004524600.1:20347447-20355378 GCF_000260255.1 Octodon degus
CTTCCTTCCTTCCTTCCATTCGTTCTTTCTTTCTTTCTCTCTGTACTGGGGATTCAGTACATTGCATTGAATTCAGGACTTTGTACTTGCCAGACAGGTCCTTATGTTGCTGAGCTATATCCCTGGCCAAGGCTGTCAATTTCTTGATCTACAAAACCAGTGAAAACATACAGTAGTTTTGTCTCTTTTACCTTTGCCAGTTGTGCCAAAGACTAAATTCTGAACTTAGTTTCAGGTAAGAACCGAGGGTGGGTATTTTAGGGTCATGGTGATTGGAAATGAAGTCAATATGCAATCATTTCTCAGTAGGAGTTGTTAAACAAAAACAGGAAGATAAGACAGAAGAGAATATAAGGTTTCTGGAGTACAATATAATGCAATTATAAAGTATAAAAGAAGAAAATAAATTAATAAAAAGGAAAAATGGAATGGAGTAGCTATTTTTGTCCTTAAAAACACTGTGGAAGATTGAACCAAGTATTTCCACAATTTACTCAAGAAGTTTTCACTTTACTGATAATAAAGACAACAGAATGTCAAAGTCATTCCAGGTATTGATCAGTTTTGTTATTAGAAACTGAAACCTTTTGAAGCACATCTCATTTTCATAGGCTACCCCTTGATGTTTTACCTATGAAAAAACCCACAACGTTTTAGAATACAAGGCTTGTAAATTGTCCTATTTCATTAATAAGCAAGAATACAAGAGGCTTGATTGCTATAATATTTTTTCTTTACCAGATTATCTCCCTGATAAAACACATCTAGAATTCACCTTATTAGAATTCCAAAGGATGTGTGGATGAAACTTTTCCTGTTTTGAATTTTCTTTGGTTGCAAGATACCAGCTAATTTCATCCCTTTGTGCCCCCTTAGTCAGTTACAGCTGTATAGGCCACATTATCTGAATTGAAAATATACTTTAAAAATCATTCATTTTCATGTTGTATTAGGGGAACAGGAAACTCAAATGACAACAGTCACTTCTTTATACTCTTTAAATTAAAATACTTTGAAAACCAAACATGACGCACCTTAAACTGTTGGGTTTTCCATGTAGGATCCATTCTCAGAAAGTCTCCTTAGTTTATGTAAATGGATTGTCATCCTTGGCATTGCAGATTTACATATCATTTTTTTCTAGTGCAGAATGAGATTTGGGTAGTTTACAGCATGTAATAATCATATATACTAGATATTAAATCAATAAATCATTCTACTTTAATCTTTCTGAAAAGAGACACTAACCAGTGACCAAGTATCCTATACAAACCAAATAGCAGTATTTTAATTGGATTATGAGTTTGGTTACTACAATAGAATGGAAATTAACAATTAATCTGAGTATGTGCAGTTGAGGGTTGATCTGGGAGCTGTAATCCATCAGATCTTTCAGAGATTTTTTTTTCTCATTTGTTTCCCAACATCCTTTCTGCTATTATTCTTATAAGTAACATCCAAAATGGTTTATCTACATCATCCATGTTCCAGCCATTGGAAAGAGAAAAGGAATAAGAAGTAACTCCTTTAAAAAAAGTGGACATTTTTACAAATCTATTATTTCTCCTTACATGCCATTGGTAACAACTTGGTTAAGATGCTATATTTTGCTTCATGAAAGACAGAAGAGTTCATTCTTCTGCCTAGTTGGTCATGGCTTCGCATCAGGAACTCTCCTTGTACAATGGGAGAGACTGGTGATAGACTTTGTGAGATAGCTACCGTTTTTCTCTCTTATATACTAGCTCTGTGGGTTGAAAGGAGGGTCAAGTAAAGTGGTTGATGGAGAAAAGATAGAATGTTACCTGGTGACACAGTAAAAATGAGGTGGCTAGTCTTAGAATTACCTCCCAGTACTGGGTGGCAACAAGGTCAATATCCTGAAATAAAGCTGATTGTAGTTGTTATCTGTAAAAAGAGACCAGAGTTAACTGATCTCATTGTTCCTTTTTGTGGCTTGTGTATAATCTTTTTTCTTTCATTTTACTTTTTTTCAGCACTGGGGATTGAACATATGAACTTGTGCTTGCCAGAAAGGCACTTATGCCACTGAGCTATCTCTCCAGCCCTGTATATCTTAAAATTGTTTCTTCTGGGTGGGGCATTTTAAAGAAACTCTGTGATCCTGCAGGACATTTGTGTCTTGGCTGATTGCTTGGTTTACCTTTTTAATTCTTTCACTTTTCTTTCCTTAGTCTCATGATGGTGATGGTAGTCCTAATTTCTGTCCTCACATCTTCTGTCATTTGATCATGACCTAAATACTCACATTTTGATAAACTCTTTGTGTATTTTTTTGTATGGATAAGAACACGGTTGAAAGAGAGAAGCTATACCCGAGGAAGTGTGGCAATAATCAGGGCACTTTGCCTGTAAATCACAGTTGGAGTGGGCAATTAAGTAGGTCTCCTCCCTGCTGAGAACCCTGAAGCACTGTAAATGTAGGGCCCAGAACATTGCTGGAGTTAGCCAGGCATTCAATATTAAAATGGGTCACTTCAGTCATATAATAGCACTTGAGAGATAATAAAAAATAGTTAACAGGATCATCATAAATCTTGAGTTCAGCTTGGACTCTTAGCCACTATTTTCTTTTAAATCAGTTTGAAAGGAAAAGAAGGGAAACAATTATAACAGTTTTCTTTCTTTCTTTCTTTCTTTCTTTCTTTCTTTCTTTCTTTCTTTCTTTCTTTCTTTCTTTCTTTCTTCTTTTCTTTCTTTCTTTCTTTCTTCTTTCTTTTTTTATCAGAAGAAAATGCTAAGGTCATTTCACTCAATTTCCTCTCCAAAACAGAGCTCTCTCCATTTTCCCAAATATATTTATTCTACTTTTTGTTTGATGGGAAATGCATACTTATTTAAGACAATTGTTCTATTGTTTACAATACTAAGCAATTGTGTGGTAATTTCTCTTCTGTTTTTTGGCTCTCAGTGACCTATCTGTGAATTATCTCAATTGGGCTTCATGGAGTGCCAAGAAGAATCGACTCAGTGACATTCTCCATGATTCAGTTTCATTATTTAACACTAAAGTGCAAGTATGAATTCAGTTCCATCAGCTAAATCTCTATGGAGTTCTGTTGTAGGCAAAAGGCTTATGTCCAGTAGCCATGTGTCTTCCATGGTTGGCGAGATGTTTTGCTACAATAAAAAGCAAATAAACAAACAAACAAAAACAACTTTAGCACCTCTTGGCTTAAGTCTGATAAAAATATATTTATTTCCCATGTTATACATTATCTCATTTGCCTTATGATGTCCTCAAGTTTAATGAAGACTTCGTGGTCTGCAAGATTGCTGGTGAAGGCGCAAGTGGGAAAGGAATGTTCAACTAGAACATTTCCCTTAAAATCTGTCAACCAAGAGGACCACAATGTACATTTACATAGCACTGGCTAGGCCTCATCTTAGAGAAAAGAACTACCGTACCACCACACATCTGAAAGGAGGTGCTCAGAAAACTTAATTTACTAAGAAATTCCATGGAAAAACATAGTATTTGCTCAAAAATGGTGATTTCTGTTCTCATGTGCACAATACAATCACTTCCTCCTCCAAGAGACAACCTTAAGTTCTAATCCAAATACAGCATATATCCCATATACCACACTCTCTACCTAATAAACATTAGGGCCTGGGCATGTAGCTTAGTGGTACAGCACTTGCCTAGTATGTGTGAGGCTCTATTTTCAGTCTCCAGCACTGCAAATAAAACACCAACATTATAAACAGCAGCCTATGTCACTGTGACATGTCTGATATACTCTTTTTTGTTTGGAAGCCTGTAAATTAAAAAGTTCAAGTTAACTTTCCAATGTCAAATATACACTGGCCAAATTAGAATAGGATAACTTCAACAAGTGTTCCAGTTTGGAAAATGCTGTGTAAAAGACAGTAGTCTCTCTGGTTCAGAGCACATTTGTTTTCCTACAGAGTCATGGTCAGGATACCTTTAGGCTGGAAAAATTCCTTGCACACACATTGGTTATATTACCTGAGACAAGCTCCTTAGTGCATTTTCTTTTCTCGCTTTCTGAGTGACTCTATGGTGTAATCCTTTGCAGAACATCTGAAAAATGGATGTTGAAGACTATGACTCTTTTTTTAAGCCTAAGAAAATTTCTAAATCTACTTTCTGTTTACAGATGGTTGACAGATTAAGGGTTGATTTAAGCATCGATCAAAGCCGTCCTCTTTTAATCCACACTGGTTATTTGAAATGGCAGCAAAACTGTGAACAGTTTGTGGGTGTCTTATGTATTTGATTCCAACCAGCACATTGTGTTAGCAATCCCACCCACAGTTCTTTGTAAAACATAGCTTTCAATGCAGTTATATATTCTGAATCCAGATATCCCTAAGTCTTGCTTCACTGTAGACACTTTGAGCCAACTGAGCTTGGAAGAAGGCCACATCATTGAGTTCCATTTCTGGGATGTGCACCTTGAGTTAGATCTCATGCCAAGACACCTTAATGCAGTCATAGACACATATTTATACTAATGGAATGGACATGTTCTTAATTTGATCACTGCTGTAAGAATAAGTTTTATGTGACCTTTGTTGCTCAGTGACTATGAATTTTATCTTTCAGTGTTGAGTCTGGAAAGCAGTTGCCTTTGTCTATATGGCTGAACTCAAGGACTCTTTTGATTTCTTTTTCAGTTTTTATTGCAAGCTAGTTATTTTTTTCTGACAAAATACAGTGAATATCTACTTAATTATGCCACAAATATTATTTCTCTAATCTTTTCTCGGGGGATATGGAGTTCATGATATATGTGACCTTCCTATCAACTTATTTTAGGTAATAATTTCATCAAATGTTTTCCCCACTGTTTAAATAATAATATATTTTCCCCAATTTCATTCCTATCTTCTTAGCCAATACCATACAATGCAATATATATTTGTTATAATTACCCTTTTCTTGAACAGATGTCTATATAGTCTTGGTTACTGTTTTCTCATTGCTGAGAAAAAATAACTGATTTCCAGAATTAAGGAAGGAAATATTTATTTTGCCCACATCTTGTGGAGGTTTCAGTCTGTACTCAGCTGGCTCCAAAATAGAGTGGCCCATGGCAGAAGATAACAGTTCATTGTGGTGGAAAACAACAAAAGCAACAAAAACAAAAGGGGGAGAGGCAGGGAGCAAACCTCTTCCCCTTTCTTATATCATATGCAGGCTACCCACCCCAGGGTGGGTATAGAAATCAGCCCTGCAATCCCAATATTGGACTTTGAGTCAGTCAAAAAACTAGAAACCTGTCCCATGACTGCATGACACTCTGGAGTGGCATCTAGACACCAACTATAACATTTTGCCCTTGGCCTGCCCAAAGAGTCATTCATTTCCCTCTATGAAAAAGACATTTTATTTCATCTCTAAGAGTTGCCAAAGCCCTAACAGTTTCAATATTGATAAAAAGCCCAAGTGTCATATCTCCTATGAGACATAAGTCAAACTCTTAGCTCTGAGCCCCTGTAAAAATGGAAAGTAAATACTTGTAATATTCAATGGCACAAGATAAACATTACTATTCCAAAAGGTACAAACAGGGATACAAATCAGTGGGACAAAAGCTATGCCCAGAATCCAACAGGACAAACATAAAGTCTTGGAGTTCCACATTTAACCTCTGAGGACATCATGGTAAATTAAGAACTCTATGAGTCTCCCCCTCTGGGGGTACTTCTAGTGATTGTAACTCCATGGCTTCTCTCTTTGGCCCCCTTTACTCCCTCCTTGAAGCTTTTTCCTTAGATGATCCATGTTCCTGGCTTTTCCAAAATCTGGGGTCTCCAGTGTACCTGTGGCTTCACTCTCACAGCTCCACACACTGCCTCTCAAGGGCACACTGCCTGGAATCCCAGGCCTTCTGAAATCCAGGTGGAAGTCTTTTTGACCCCAAAACTCCTACATTCTACATGCACCTAAAGCCAGTACCCTGTGGATGATGCCAAGGCCTGATGGAAGCTGGAATAGTAGGTAGGCTTTTTTCTCTCTTAGATATTAGGGATTGAGTGCTTGGATCCCTGGGCACAGTGAATCTGATTCTGAGGAACAATTTCTCTATGTTGCCACCCTTCTGGAGCCTAGTCAGGCCACTGCCATTCCAGAACATGGTGCTCTGCGGATTTCTTTTCAAAGAAGAGTATTTCACCTGTGCAGTTTTGAGGCTGCAGAGAGTGGAGTCTTGGTGCTAATTGTGAAGCTCTCAGGTCATCTTTTCTTTTCTCCTATTCCTTTTCAGCCATAAAGATCTGCCCACCTCTATCTTTGCAGTCCACAGCTTTGTTGGTGCTTCCTTTCTGACCAAACTCACAACATTTTAAATCATGCTGCTGGACTCTTTGTTCTTGATTCTCAACATAAATCTGACTAAAAGCCCCCAACAATAGCAATGCCACTGCTTCAACATTTGACTGCCTTGAAATTTCCTGTGCCAGATTAACCTGTCCTCCACCTCTGATCTCAGTCTCAGGCAAATTCTCTGGACATGAACAAAATACAAGCACTTTCTGCCAAGCCATGACACACATTTTCTGGAGTGCACAAACCAATGTAGCCCTTCCCATCAGAAACCTCCTGAGAACAGTCTTTACCAGCAGGATTTCTATCAGCATTCTGGTCTTCTGCTCTCTGACCAGCATCTCCCATGCAGGACTGCCTAAGACATACCAGCTCTACTCTTCCAGGCAACATCACAAAACATTTCAAGCTCTTCCTACAAGCCAGTCCCAAAGTTCTTGAATCACATGATCAGGTATATTCACAGGAACAACTCCACTTCTTGATACCAAATTCTATGTTGGTTACTTTCTGTCATTATTGAAGCAAAAAGCTGATGCCCAAAATTAAGGAAGGAAAGGTTTACTTTACTCTGTTTCTGGAGGTTTCAGTCTGTACTTGGCCGGCTCCAAGGAAGAGTGGCACATGGAAGAGGGCAACAGTTCATGGTAGCAGAAAAACCAGCAAAAGCCATAAGAGCAAAAGGGAGGAGGACCAGAGGAAAAAAAAAAAAAACTATTTCTCTCTCTTTTATTGTATGCAAGCTATCTACTCCAGGCTGGGTGTAGCACTCACCTCCATAAAGCCAGCATTAGATCATGACTCAATGAAAAACAAACAAACAAGCAAAACCTCTAGAAACCTGCCCTATGACTGCATGAGGCTTTGGGAGGACATCTAACAGAAATCATAACAATAAATCATACTGTTCTAGGTAATTTCCTGCTAAGGGACACCTACAAAATTATAGTAGTATAAAGAATAACAGTTCATTTATTCTTCACAGTATATCTACATTGGGTTATAGAGATTATACGAGAATATGCTCACCTGAGAATATAATTGAGGAAGGCTTACTATTTTGAATATCACTCAGCAACATGGCAGGAGGAAGGGAATTATATAGGCTATTGTTCATAAATAAATAAAATGTCAGTTGTATCCACATTTCATTGGTAAACAAGTCACAAGCATAAAGAAATACAATATGACTACCAGTACATGCTTAGAAAAACATAAATTTTAATTATCAGTATTTGCCATGATCCTGTTCCTTTTAATTTCTGTAAAAAGTTGTGAATTTTGTTTGAAATCCAGAAATTCAGGGCTTTGAATATACCACTATTTTTTAAAGTAACCTCTGAATATTGTTTAATTATTCAAATGTTTGCATGGATAGGATATGTTAATCAACTAATTATGATAAAATACTCATATAATATCTGCTAAATTTTGAAATAAAGAAAAAATAAGTCCTTTTTAAAATAGTTCAAGATGGGGCTGGAGAGATGGCTCAGTGGTCTAAAGCACCTACTTGGAACAAGCTTGGCAAGGCATCAGGGACAGCGGTTCAATCCCCCAGCACCACATGCCAGCCAGCCCCGCCCCCTGGTGGGCTGAGCTGGCCACACACACA
>NW_004524600.1:20355478-20378813 GCF_000260255.1 Octodon degus
CACACACACCACTCTCTCTCTCTCTCTCTCTCTCTCTATCTCAAATAAATAAAAATAAGAAAAAAAAAATAAAAAAATAAAAATAAAAAAAAATATTTCAAGAATTTTGCCTATTTATTCATAGAATGCATTTTGTTTTTCAGATGAAGACATTCATGATTCATATCATTTCATGAAGTCTTTGATCAATTAGAATATGCTTCTAATTTTCCCTTTATTTGAATATGACTTATGCATTGTTAAAATGCAATTTAAGGGCCTTAGGGTTTTATTAATAGGCCTAGAATGAAGAATTACATTTTTCATTCTTTTAAAGGAATCATAATGTCCAGTAGTGTGCCAAGTACCTAAAGACAGAGATATATTTTTATTATGCACAACAAGCACTAATTTTTTTTTCTTGCAGAACCAGGGATTGAATTCAGGCCCTTGTGCTTGGCAGGGAAGTACTTATTCTACTGAGGCATCTCCCCAGCCCCTAATTATTATTATTTTTTTATGAGCAGAATATATTTATTGAGAGAAAGAAAGCTCCTGTCCAAGAGAGGGACGGGTGGGGGGCCCGAGCAGGTAGTTCCCCATTTTTTTTTTATTTTTATTTTTTGGTGGAACTGGGGATTCAACTCAGACCCTTGTGCTTGCCAGGGAAGCGCTTATTCTACTGAGGCATCTCCCTGGCCCCAGCCATCTCCCCAGCCCCGCCTAATTAGTTTTAATTATATGGTTCAATTTCATTAAAATTGTGAATTATATTAACTAAAAACAAGGAAGAAATGATTACAACAACTAGGCACAAACATTATACATGATAATCTATTTTAGTTTATTGTTAAGAAAAACAGTAAATTAAAACAAGGCCTCCCACAAAAGGCACCACATGGGTGCATAGGGCTTTTGGTTTTTTTGGAAACTATTTTATATAATTAATAAGAACAATGAAACATATATAGGATCCTTTGGGGGTATGTTAGAATAGTTGTACTTATTATTTTTATTCTTATTTTAGTGTTAACAGAAATGTTTCAGAATGAAATGGGTGGATGAAATAGCAAGACTTCTCTCCATACACAATACTTTCTTTGTAAAACCAAGCTTTTTTTGTTTATCTCATCACATAATTCCCATAGACATTCATAAAGTTTGAAAAAAGAGATTAGAGGGTCACATGTCATAGCATTTACAGGAGTCTCAAAACCCCTGCAGTCACTTTACCACCAAGATACCTGAACTTCCCATCCTCTAGTTTCCTTTCATACAGGCATCTTTTCTTTCAAACACATCCTGCACCTTATTGCTGAATTAATCTTTCTGAAAATCATCCTTTGTATCAGACTAAGACTCAAATGACTTTGATTTCCTGTTGTTTATAGGACAAAATCCAGAGGTTTTGATGTAACATTCAAGATTCTTTCCAGTCTCTACAATAATTTCCTGTTGATTCCAAGAGAACAGCAATTCTTCTTTCTCATTTTCAGTGTGAAATATTCTCCCTGCTGTGGCAATCAGAAGCTATGATAGGCGACTACCCACAAAGACCCCTATGAATTGAGTTCCATCCTTAAAATTTAGTGTTAGAGCTTTTAACTCTTGTCTCTCCAATAACTTCTACATGTATACATTGAGTTCTTACAAAGAAGTACAATTATCAACTAATGAAATGGCTTAATGAGCCAAAAATACCTGTTTAAAATTTCTCACAAGACCAAGATTTTAGTTAAGTACTGAGAAGAGGGTATTTCATTGACCAAAGGACATGGTTTAGTCTCTCTCTCCTGCAAATTCATAAATTAGTTACATAATCAGACATTTACTTCAGTTTTTCATTCTCTGAAACCAGAAATGCCTTTTAATAATGCTGTCTCTTTCTGGCTCATTTCCATATGACAACAAGAAAAACTTACTTCAATATTTCTTCAGAGATTTTACTCCTTAATTGGGTAACACCAAACTTGTTATTTGTCAGTGTGAGTTAGAATCTGTTTTGATATTTTTAAAACATAGCTAAACTTCCCTAGTCACTAATTCAACAGATCAGAGAAAGAACAAATATTTACTTTTAGAAAAATTTCATTGGCAATTGTGGTGGGGTCTTAGTTGGTGAAAACTACTGCTTTGACCCTTGGCAATGCCTATATTAGTCCTGATAATTTATTATAACTTTCAACTTCCTTTTTTGTATTGTGTGTTTTATATAATAGCTTTAGGTCTAAATTATTAATAGCTGTAAGACTGACTCCTCAATGAGACATGAATCTGTCTTATCACCATTATTCTACACCTCTTTACAACGAGCTTTATAAACCACCTGAATTAGAAGCAGCCAATGGTTTTGAAAACATGTAAATTATTTATTAGACATTTATTTTCATTTACCACCTATCATACTTCTCTCATTGCTGATACAAACTACCCAATGCTCAAAGTTAATGGAAGAAATGTTTATTTGGCTCACAGTCTGTAGAGGTTTCAGTCCATAGTCGGATGGCTCCAAGGCAGGGTATATGGCAGACAGGCATCACAGAGGAAAAAAGTTCATGGTGGGCAGAAGGTAGCAAAGCAAGTAAGGAACCTTCGAAGCTGCTTTCTTCCCTTTTCTACTCTACCTAAGTTACTAGGATCAGGGTGGTACCAAAGCAATCAGTAATCACCCAGCCATAATCACAGCATTGCATACTACAGATTTAGCCACCTCTGAAAAAGCCCTTGACTACAGGAAACTTTGGTGGGATGCCAAGATATAAACCATAACACCACTGTCAGCCACTGTTAACCATTCTATGATGTAATCAGGCATATCAATCATAACAAACCTAAGCCATAGAATTCTGAAAACTCTAGAAGAATTGGGAACAAATGAGTGTTTGTGGCACATTTACTTATCTGGTCATTAGGTAATTTAAGGCATAGGTAAGATTATAGATGATCCAAAATCACATTGTGTAATAAGACAGAAATTTAAATCTCTCTCAGGGAAGAGTCTAGTGGTGAGTAGTTCAAAGCCACAGGGTAACTGTGCCCCAGAAGATCATCCAAAGACGAAGGATGGAGACTTGTCCTAGTCACCTGAACATGTGGCTTCTTTCTCTCAGTTCAATGCGACTGCCCCAGGAGGTGGGGGAGATAGCAAGGACATGGCCCATCTCACTTCCTCTGGTGATATGTTGGCCTTACTTAGTCTTTGTGCATCCACATCTCACTGGTGTTTTAAGTTATATCAGTTACTTCTTTATATAACCTGCCATTCTACTACAAAAATAACTTTGTCTGGCATATTTTTTCTCTCAGAAAAAGCATTCTCATTGTCCTATGAGCTTTCCTCTGAGGCCCTATTTGTAATCTGCTTTACTTTTTCAGAAATGTAGTTCTCTGTGGGAGTTGCCCGACTTACCTCTTCTGCCCCTTTAAAGAACAGTGCTCAATGCTCTGCTTTGATCTGCTTTCCAGAGGCTGTCTCTGCACTCCTAAGCTGCCTGGGGAGCTTGGGGCTGCTTAATGCCCCCGGCTAACTCCAAAGTGCCACAAATCTGTACTAATGATGCCATGTTGGATTGCTTATATTTGGCTATTGCACAGCCTCTGTTTCCTTGGCTTTTTACCCTTGAATCTTACCACAGTTTTCATTTGTCCATTGAACATTCAGTTGTTGAAAATGTAGGCTACACAAAACTACTGTACCAGGATTTGGGAATGGAGAAATTGTCTCTTCTTGTGAAGAGACTGTGATGTAGCCATGGAGACTGATGCCACATCAATAGGTCCAACAGTGTTATAAGTGTTGAGTTTAGCATAGAAAGAAGCATAATACAATCTTTTGAAGTTAAGAAAAATGACAAATCCAAAGCTTTCGGTTCTTAATTGTTGATTTTTTTTTGTAAATAATAGTATTTTAATTCTTTTCCTATTTCACTTAGGTGAACCATTTTTTCCTTCAAGTTTTTTTTTTTATTTTTAAAACTTAATATCCTCAATCTAGTGCCTATGTATATGTACTATTTTCTTGGTTTCCTCAGTGACCCACCCTGCTTTCTACTCCGTGAGATTCAGTAGTTTTTTGAGCCTGTTTTTTTTTTTTTTTTTTTTTTTGCTTTCCGTATTGCTATAGAAATTCTTATGCTGATTTTTCGCCTAAGTACAAACTCAGTGCAGTGCATGATCTGACTTTGTGATCTCTCTCTTCCCCGCCATTCTTCCATCTGAATGCTGAAGCTCCTGAAACTCCAGAACTTCAGGCTGATCTCAGACTGCTTTGCAAAATTAAAGATTCTCACATATCATTATTGTGATGCTTTTATTTTAGAGGTATTATTTCTCCTCCTCTCATTTTACCAAAGAAAAACTGATCTAAGTGAAATAGAAAATTTTATTTCAATGCTATGGCTCACTGAAGACTAAATACAAGTGTTCTGAGTTGAGGCTTCATGCTCCTACTGAATTCTCTGTCTAAGAAATACTTTTGGCTCTTTTGTGTATTTCCATTTGCTGTACATTTTTCTTTACCTTCCACTAAGGCAGGGCTGATATTTATTCTCTGTACTGTATCAGGTATCAGAAATAATATAGAGAAAAATTAAGCTATATGGGAATATATACATAAGTTATATGCAGATATTACTCCATTTTATACAAAAGACTTGAATATTTGCAGATTTTGTTCTTCACTAAGGGTCCTAGAAGCCGTTTCCTGCACATACAAAGGACTCTGTGTGTGTTGTGTGTGTTCTGCCTATGTATGTATGTGTGTAGTTGTCTGAGCATCTCAAATCTAATTGTTTTACCTGTCACTACTACTTGGGATTTAGGCCTTGAAAACTACTGTTTTCTGAAACTGGTCATTCACTCTTCTTTTGTGCCAATCAGATAAGTTGCTTGGCACAGTAGGGTGAAAAGATCATCTTACCCCTGCCATGAGCTTTCTAAGACTTTGCTCTTAACTCAGAGGGGCGATTATATATGAATAAATACTTCCACTTTTAACAAAAACTTCTTTTTCAGAATGAAGTAACAAGTGTGCTGGTATAATTGGTCACATCTTGCTACTAGGAGGCTTTCAGAACTTAAAGAAAAGCATATCTTGGGCAGCTGCTGGTCTCTGCAGCTGCTATCAAGCTTTGGATTGTTAATTTTGAAAACATTATTTGAGCACAATGGTCTAGATGTTGTTCTAGGTTATAAAAATATAGACAGCAGCCTACATCACTTGATATTCTCTGACAAATGGCTCTTTTGTATGTTTACCTTTGCTGAACTTCTTTTCTGATGTGTCCTTCTGACATCTCTTCCCACAAATAGCTGCACTCTCATCTGGTTTGCGGTCCTGGAGGACAGTGAGGGGAATCCGACCTCTTCAGTTCTGGGCCCCTGCCATATACCGTGGCTCATGCCTTAACTTCTCGTCTGATTGATGCTGACAGCACAATATATAAACCTGCTCAAATGCAACCCTAAAAATAAAAGCAAAGCAGGTTCTTTCCCTTTCACAGTATCTATTGTGCTTTTTGAATTTTATTTACTCTTCTAGTTTCTGATGCTAGGGAGACAATGTGATATTTATGCATACGGGTCTGATTTATTTCACGTATGAATATAGTCTCTAGTTGCATGATAGGAAAAAAAGAAAGAAGAAAGGGAAAAATATAATAAGATAGATAAGTTAATTGCACTAAATTCTATTCATTTATTGAAAAGAACAGTTAATACTTTAAATATTTTGACCAATTTTATATGCTTATATCTGGTCATCTGCACAACTACTTTGAAGATAAAATACACAATATAACAACCATTGTTGATTGCCTATCATCTTATTTTGACATTCTATATAATTTTAAATATTTTTTAAAAGTTTTATGCTTTTCAAAAAATAAAAGCAAAATAACAGCAGCAGCAGCAGCAGCAGCAGCAGCAGCAGCAGCAGCAGCAGCAGCAGCAGCAGCAGCAGCAGCAGCAACAACAACAACAACAGAACAAGAGCGTTTTCCCCAAAGCCACGGCTGTTGGGGGAGGCAGCACATTCATGTTTCTGTACTGCTTTCCCAGCTCACTTCTGATTGCAATTGGGCTTTTTGTACTTTTTGCCCAAACTCAATCTAGTAATGACTTCCTGGTTGTGATAGCCAGCAAACACCTCTGTTCCTGTTTATTTGCTCTGAGAATGTGCCACTGTTAAATATCCCTTTTCTTCCTGTTTCCTCTGCTCTGTTCTTCCTCCTCTTCTGCAGCTTTCTTCTCAGAGTCTTTTGTCCTTTATTTTTCTGCTGCTGACAGATTCCATTCTCATCGAGCTTCATTTCGGACTCCATTGTCGCAGACGCATCTTCTGCTCCTCGGTCTCACCCACCGTCCACAGTCTTCCACTGATTCTCTGCCCCAGCCCACGAGCATCTTTCCCTGCATGTCCCACAAACCACACAAGCTTCTTTCATCTCGTTCTGACCTCCTCATCCTCCTTGCGTCTTCCCCCTCATTCTCCTGATTCCATCTGGTAGGGAGTGGAATCCCAGGTGGTGCCTGGTCATCCACGCTGCACATGTGGGTATTTCACAAACACACTCAGATATTCTAATCTATCTCTCTGGGCACCTGACAGATTGTCTGACTGTCTGTCTGTCTGTATTTTGAAGCAGGGTCTTGCCACACAGCTTAACCTTGAAGTGGCCTTGAAATCACAGCATTTCTCCTGCCTTTACCTCTCAAGTGCTGGAACTATGAGTATGCCACCACACCTGCCTGGACACTTGATTTTTCCATTTTTATGTCTTCAACAGTTGCTAGCTTTGTCCTTTCTTCTCCATCCCCATAACTGACAGCTTAGACCTCAACATTTGTCATTTAATGACTGCTGTGGTCTCCTCAGTGACTTGCTTGCCTTTAGCCTTGCAGTTTTATCTCTCTGAATATTGTTCTATTCTCAAGTACTCTTATCAGAATGTATCACTCATCTGACTTAAGTAACTCATGCTGCATTGGTCATTGGGATGGGTCCAAGCTCCGTAGCACTCGCTGTGTTCACGACTGTTGACAGTGTCGCTGCAGGCTCTCTCTTCCCTTGGGAGTGCCCTTTCTCTCTCCCCTCTGTACCTTTGCATGCTCCACTTCTGCTGCTCTCACCTTCTGGCCTGCTTTGCCTAAGTTGGCCCACCTTTAAGAACCATCACTGACTGACTCATTCTCTACAGGCCCTTCCCAGTACGGATGAGGTTTCCTGTTGTCATGCCCTGGTGCTCTTCAGGGCCTCCTTCCACAGCATCCTGTGCTTTTCTGCCACAGTACTGCCACATGTGTGAAGACCCTCCAAGAGGATTTGGGGGTCCTTGAGGGGAAGACCAGGTCTTGTGAGGGTCTGCTTCCCATGCACTCAGCACAGGGTCTGACACAGGGGAGGAAGCCTCCACCTGAGCAGTAAGTGGCTTGCAGTCTTTTGCTTTGTCATGATGCGCAGCATTCAATCTGAACACGGCAGGCTCTTGCTGTTTCGCGGTTCGACTTTGGCCGACTCACTGTTTCACAAGTTTTCAAAAAAATATTAATCTAAATTATTTATTGTGGATTTTTTGCTGTGTTGAGGGATTTTGTGGTACTGTGCAGTACTGTATATCTATTTATATGCATAGTAATTATTGTTTTAGTGATTTTTGACTAAAAATTTAAGATACATAAAATATATTTATGATGTTAATTTTAACATATTAAAAGAACATGAAATAGAAATAAAATACATTGTTTACAGTTTGCATTTCTTTAGCAGATGAGTACATACCATGTACTCAGAAAATGGTTCAGAACCATTTTCTAATGTCTATAAAAATATTAGAAATGTTTTTAAAACTGTGGGAAAGGTTTAGAAGAGTGGGGAAAGGGGTTTATAAAGCCATTATATATATACTAAAATGAATACGACGTCACTACTTCACTGATTTCCACTTTCCACTTATCGCGGGGTGTCTGGAATGTAATGTCCGTGGTGAGGGACCGCTGTACTGCTTTTATTTTTAGTCAAACCAGAAACTGTCTCCATCTCAGTCACCTTCTTAAAGTCTAGATTAGATTGTTAATAGCGGTCCCCTGGTTTTAGGTCTCATATCTGACCCTTTAAATCCTTCTCCCTAGAGTCGTGTTTGATCATTATTGCCTGAGTTAAAGGAGTGAAACGAAGCCCTCTCCTTTTATTTTTTGACATATTCCCTCCCCATTCCTTGCCTTTATTAGATATTTTGTTCATTATTCTATGTCTTTTTATTGGACCTATTTATTTTTCCTTTCTCTGAAAATCTGTCATCTTTTGTTCTTTCCTGCCAATCTCTGGTTCACGACAGATTATTATTGATAAATTTGTGTTTCGAGTATGAAATGGTTTCTCTCTGTGCTTAAAAAGTTTCTGGTTAATACACTCAGGGGGCCAGGAAGATGGCTGAGTGGAATAAGTGCTTCCCTGGCAAACGCAAGGGCTTGAGTTCAATCCCTGGTTCCACACACACAC
This sequence comes from Octodon degus, assembly GCF_000260255.1. NCBI lineage: Eukaryota > Metazoa > Chordata > Mammalia > Rodentia > Octodontidae > Octodon > Octodon degus. The sequence continues at coordinate 20,363,955 of NW_004524600.1, forward strand.
ACACAAAAAAAAAAAAAAGTAAAAAAAGTATACTCAGGAGAGTGAAGGTTGGGTAATGGATTCTTTATTACAAAGAAGTTAGAAAAATTAGAATAAATCTATTGATTAATGATGGTGTTTTGATCGAGCCAAAGTCAGACTAAGTAACTAATCACACAGAGCACTTAGTTGGTTTTCCATACTTGAGTCTGCTTAACCTCTGGATAAAACAAAATGTATTGTTCCCCAAGCTGACCTCTAAATGCTAATAGTCCCTTATTAATCAGAGAAAATTTGCACTTTAAAAATGTCCCATTATACTCCCTTTAATATAAATATTTATAGCAACATTTTGGAATAAATTAAATACAAGTAAATAGAAAAGGGAAAATGAAATAATGTTGTTTTTAATTTTAAAAAATAATTTATAAAAAATAATGGGGTTACATAGAAGAAAAATAGAGGAAAATGTGCAAAGGCACATCCTTGGTATCACAAAAAAACAAAATCTATAGAACTAGGCTAAAATTTTGGTCCTGCAATTTACTGTCCATTTGATCTTGGTCAAAACCTAAGATGCTTCCTATGTTGATGTCTAAAGGTTAAAAAGGCAATATGTTAAACTGTTGAACACAGTTTGGTACACAAATCCACACTGTATGTTATTAAAGGCATTAAAATGATGACTATCACAAATACTCTAATTCTATTATTTTCTTGATTCTTTTTATCCAATTTGCCTGTGTAATCTCAAGACTATTTATTTATTTATTTATGGTGGAACTGGGGATTGAACTGAGGCCTTGCACTTGACAGGAAGTGCTTATTCTACTGAGCCATCTCCCCAGCCCCTAAGACTCACTATTTCTACCCCTTCCTAAACTCATATTCTTCAAACTGTTGCATGACACATTAGTCAGTGTTGAAATCAATTTAATTATTTAGATTTAAATCTACAGTAGAATATAAAGCATTAGAGTGACTACCATATACAAAACATTGCCCTTTGGGCAACATTTCAGTTGTACATATGATTTGACTGGAATTTGCAACACAGTCTTCCACCTATCATGTGTAGTGCAGACTATATGAACATACATGGAAGAAGGCCCGCTCTGCAATATGGAGAGAATCTGTTGGGGAAATGGTGAATGTATGGTTCATGGGTAGACACAACAGGTTGTGTTCCCACATTGGATGTAACTGAAAAGTTTTTGGTGATCCAAGCAATGGAAGAATGAATTTGACATTTCTGAGGTGGAGAAGCCTGGAAGAAGAATAGGTTTGGGGAAGGGAAAAGAGGAATGGAGTTAGAACCTGGACATATTCAACGTGAGATACCTACTGTTGTGGATGTGGAGATGCTTAGTAGTCACTTGGATAGATATGTCCAGCTCTGTGCAGGAGATGGAAATTGTTAGGGTACATATGCTGTGTGAAACTATAGGTTTGGGTAAGATCACCAGACATACAGGAGTAGGAATGAGGTCTGAGGACCAGGACTTAGTACTGTGTCATCTAGGGAAAATAACTACAAGTGAATAAAGAGCCTTCCACATTTAACTTTTCAAAACAAGAGTTTGCTTTTATTTTCTTTCACTATAATTACTTTCCCTTCCCCTCCTCTCACCTCCCACCTCTCTTTTGAGCCTGACAGTACACTGACAAACACTCCTCTAACCCTATGAGGCACCTTGAGACTGATGCAGTTTTGTCCAAAAAGAATTTAGGGATCTTTGAGTAAAATATCTTCTGATGCAAAAAACTGCGCAGACCCTCAGAGAGTGCTGCATCGTCAATACTGCCTGCCTCTTGTGTTTGGTGCTTGGCTCGAGTGTCCCACTATTTTGTAAGTTGTTGAGGGGTAGGTGTGTTATTGTAAGGACTACAGCATGGGAGTTACAGCTTGGGATCTCGGGCCTAATGGTCTTGGTTTAGTCCAGGCTGTGTTACTTAATAACTGCAGTTTTAGGAATATTATATTACATCTCTATGTCTAGGGTTGTATACCATATTGTGCTAATTAAATATATTGCCACACATAGGTGTGTGAAAGAATATCTTGAACATAATAACAAGTATTAGTCTGTACTGTAAATATTGATGTATGCTTTATTTCATTCTAGTAACAGGTACATACTAACAATTCATGCCCTTTTTCAAATGGCTTGAATATAATATAATATTACAGGTGGTAAGAGATAAGAATTGGGGATAAAGATGAGAAAATATAAATGAAACTATTTCCTAGTATTACTTTTCATACCTCTGCATTGATCCATAGATCCAGGACCTTCACAGCTGTTAGAAGGCAACTCTACATCTCTCTTTCTGCCTCCTCAGACCCACTGCTCAGGAACAAAACTCTGCTGATGGGCCTGAGAGATTGCCACGTGTTCCTGCTTGAGTCCTATTTCTACTCTTCTTTTGTACTTAAATTCTTCCTTCCCCTCTCCAGTGGTCTTGCCCTGTGTCAGGAGGTGCTAATTCCTGAGGAAGAAGGAAAGCCTGAACATGTTCTTGTTGCAAACTGAATCCTGTCATACAGATTTACTAGCAGTGAAGTTGCTATTTTAATTTTTGTCTAATTTCTTGCTTGATTTCTGACTTTATCTTCTGAAAAGTAACAATAAACAGAAAGATGCATAATGGCATAGAGAGAGAGAGAGAGAGAGAGAGAGAGAGAGAGAAAGGGAGGTAGCCAGTTGTGAATGAAAAGGTGGAGACCTGTTTGCTTCTTTCTTAATGTGAGAAAGTCCACAGAATGACAGTTTTGGTGACTAATTTGGGAGGGATAGACTCAAGGGCAAGAGTTGCTGAGAGAGGGATAGCTACAAATAGCTGCCATATGTCCTGATTTGTCTAGGACAGTCCTGCAGCCCCAGCATTTTTTCCATTTTAGCATTTTCCTGGTCAAGGGTATCCTAGTTTGGATATTTAATTACATAGTCACCAAGGATATAATGGAAAGAACAGGTCTATTTTTACTACATGGCATAAAACAGATGAGCAGGTTCATGAGGAATGTGGTTTTTCAGGGCTGGGTAACTGCACATCTGTAATTTTAAGTTTAACCTGAAAACTGTACATCATCATGTTTCTACGGGCAAGTATGCTCATTAACATAAGAATAACCAAGTAAATGTTTCTAATAACCCAGCTGAGTGGTTCTCAAAGTGAAACTTCTTAATCAGAAATATAAAGCCACCCAAGAACTTGTTAGAAATAAATAGTTTTGGGACTTCCCCAAATTATTAAATAAGAATCTTCAAAATTGAGGCCCAGGCATTAATGTGTTATAAAACTCTCACATAAAGTTGATGCAAGATAATCTTTAAGAACAGTAGCATAATTAATTTGTAAATAGTAATTATGAATGTAGGAATAATGTTGTGTTATAGTTAATCAGTCAAGTGACTATCTTTTTTAGTATTGGGAATTGGACTCAGGACCTTGCATGCCCCAGGCAGGCATTGTACCACTGAGTTATATCCCCGGCCATGTGACTATCTGTTAAAAAAATCTCTTTATATTGGGTGTTTTATCCCATGAAAAATAAGATGAAACACAAAGAAGGTAAAACAAACAAAAAAAACTATGCATAAGAAGGTTAGTCTTGTTGAAGAAATTATGGTTACATCCATAAGAACTTAGCAATAATAGGAAATGGTAATAACCAGGTAGAAATATTCATTAAAGTCAGAACAGAATTTCCAGTGGAAGAACAGAGTCAGGAGATACTTTCTGGCAAATAGAAAACTCAAAGAGACCAGATGGGAAATATCAGGAAACAGAGGATCTTGCTGGGAAGACAAAACTTCTCAGCACAGAGCAAGAAGCAATTTGGGAGAACAGTGTTAGCATTCACAAAGCAAGTAAAACAGATGTGAGAGGAAAGAGGGTGGGTAATAGACTACATGCAGATGAGAAGAGGACCTGGGATGGGAGAGATGGGAGGAAAGGGAGGGGTAGGAGAGGCAGGAAAGGACCAAGGTGCAATGTCTATGTGTAACAATACCCCAATGAAGGTATGATGTCTTAAAGACATATATGAATTTTAAAGGGAGAGAAAAGTAAAAGTATTGTGAGTTATGACACGTTTTAGAAAAGGGACTCAATAAAGTTCTCTTGCTGCATTTTATTTCTCAGTCATTGAAGTGCTAAAGATCACTGTGGTACTCCAGAGGGGTTATGGTGCTTAGTAGTTCTGTTGTAGGCTTCAGAGAAGCAGATGCCCAAATGGGAGGCAATTCCTGAAAACTCTGAAGTGGAGCATCATTGCCTAGCCGAATTCAGCACATGTAGTTCACCAAGACATCCAGGATACTAGTCATGTCTTTTATTTTTATTTATTTATTGATTTATTTATTTGCAGAACTGGGGATTGAACTCAGGCCTTTGTGCTTGCCAGGGAAGGCTAGTTATGTCTTGCTTGCCTTGTTAAATCTGAATTATTTACTGATGAGATAGATCAAAGTGATGCTCTAGAGTATGTCCACAACACCCATGTCTCTTTGAGCTTTATTATATTAGAAGAGGAGAGAAATTTTATAGGCTCAGGCACAACTGTAAATGAAGAGTGTTGTTCATTCTCTCTAAATAGCAATTGTTTGATATCCTCCTTTTTATTTGTAATAAAAAAGGAACATATTTGTCAAAACAGTGGCATGGTACCACTTTCAAGGAAGCTTTTGTGTTAGCCAAACTCATAGAAGCAGGGATTAAAGGAAGTTGTCAGGAACAGATAGAGCTGTTGTTCAATGGGTATAGTTTCATTTTATCAGATGAGTAATTTCTAGAGTTCTGATGCACAACACAGTGTGTGTGTGTGTGTGTGTGTTGTGTGTGTGTGTGGGGGGATGGACACAAGGAAACTTTGAATGGTACTGGATATGCCTGTTGATAGTGGTGATGGTATCATAGATGTGTGCATGTGCCCAACATCAATTATATGTCAGGAAAGCTGTATAAAATAAACAAACTAACATACTAATTTATCAATACCACATCCAGCACAGTAGTTGACATGAAGGCTCCAACTTGACTGCACCTAGGGAGTCTGCAGCCATCTCCAGGTTCTGTGTGGCCTCTGCAGGAGATAGTTTAGAAAATTGGAGACATAACACAACAGTCCCTCTGTCCCTTTTATGATGTTAATGGTGACAATTACCTGTCTCCCACCGTTGCAAGAAAAGGAGTTTTTATTGGATATTTTAGCCATATGTTGGGGAAAGCTTCACAGGATTGGACTTGGTCTTCTCCAATTCCAGTGCCACAAGGAGTGATGACTCCAACTGCTGAGTGTATCAGTTGTCCCTATACACTGATATATACATTGCAAGAAAATATTTGCTCCTTCCTCCTAGGTGCTCTGCCAGTTTTTTAATCAGATTTTGCCAGATCTGAAAATTGGGAAACGAACAAGATTGATGATTTTATTGAAGCCATTCCCTTTATCCTTTTAATCTTCACTTCTTGCTTTTTTCTTGTAGATACTATGATTTTTTTGGGGGGCAGAACTGGGGATTGAACTTAGGTCTTTGTGCTTGCCAGGGAAGCACTTATTCTACTGAGCTATCTCTCCATCCCTAAGATTCATTTTCATTAGTTTTCTGGCACTTTTTGTTATAGAGACATCAAAATCTAATAACTATTTTCTACAGTTCTTGCCAATTTCAAACCTGGGTTGATGCCCTAATAATTCCCCACTTTGGTAGTTGCAGAAATTTCAACTTCCTGGCTTTGGGAAATTAAGCAATTTCCTATTGTATCTGTATTTCAAGAAGCTATCATTTCCACAGATATTAGCAAGCCTATCACTTTCAGGTCTCCCTCTTAGACCTGGTTAACACAGAAGAGCCAGAACTGAATAATTCTAAGATGGTAATGTCCCTTTCACTGATGCATTTCTGGCACTGATTGGCTTCCCATGAGACACAGTTCCCATGATGGGCTTATGACTACACATGATACATCCATTACTTCATGTCCAATTCCTCTACCTCTTTATTCCTACCTCTGCAACTGCAAAGCCAAATCAATCATGTCTGCTTGCTTAGCATTGGTCATTGCCTTTTTGGGTTGCTAAGAGTCCTCTAAAGTGAGTGTCTCCTGAACCCTGGCATTTTCCCAGGGTGTTATGTCTCCTGTGCCCAAGTCAATTAATTCTTGATTATCTATCTTAAATTGTAAGCCTTAGTTAAACAACCTCAAAATTCAATTGTAGCAGTAATTCTCAGTCTTCTGCAAGTACAAGCATACTTGTTAGTACAGCCTTTTCATGTGGAATCTCTTTCCTTCCTTATTCCAACCAGAATATCCCCAGCAGAGTTGTGCTGGAAGGAACTTGATACTTACCTGATAGGCAGCTCCTAGATTGTGGGAGTAGGTCTCCACAGCATTTTGAAGTGAAAGAGAGGCCCAGGTCTTTCCAGGGAAGAGTGGCTACATCAATAAGATTGCAGTTTTCTGAGCATCTGCAGATCCAACATCTTCAGAGGTGGCCATCTAGATATCTCCCTCTGTTTCAGGCTCCCATGTTTTCCAAGTCAGAGACTTGATCTGAATATAGTTTTGTCTTTGCTGAACACTGAATCATTTCTGGAGCTCTGCAACTCTAACACTGAGGTCCTCAGCCTGCCATTCTTCTAGCTGAGTACATATTATTTCTACTGAGTATATATACAAACCAACAGTCATGCTCCACACCCACAACATGAACTGTGATGCTCTACATGAATACATGTTCATTTTATGTAGACACAGATTTTTTGCAGTATGCTCACAAGGACATCAAGGGATGGTTAGTGTGAGGTCTGTGAGATCTGTGGGGTTTGAGGATATGCATATCTGGAGGGTATATATACAGACTCTTAACAGCAGTGGGATGATGGACAAATTCCTGCACTGATTTAGCTTCAGTTATCTCATCAGTGTAGGCTGCTGTCCTAACGCCTATCTCACAGGGTTGTGTTGGTGATCACATGAGATAGAAATGAAGCTAGATAACACAGATCATTCCGGAATGCAGTGAAACTTTTGTAAATGGAATTAAATATTAGCTGCAGTTGTTAAAAAATGTGAGGTTCTAATGATTATTCATGGGGTGATGATATATTATGTTAATCTTAATTGCCTTCAAATATATACCCTGCTGGTTTGGATACAAACTCGAGCTTTCTTGCATTCTTTTAGGCTGAAATCATCAGAGGTCCTAAATTATCTTCTACTTCCTCCAGTGCTTTTAGAAAAGCAACTTTTCCTCTGTGGGTGCCAACTTTTTGTTCCTACCTTGCGATTCTCAAATTCAGGACCATGGAGAGGTATTGGGTTGGCTGCCAGGAAATCAACAGTTTTAAGAAACTATGGTTAAAGACTTTTACCAATCTTTGTGATCTGTGATGTCACAAATTGAAAATTAACCCTTTCTGTGCAGGAGCAGAGCCAGGTAGGCCCTGGAAATATTTTTTTTAATATAACGAGATATTTATATGTGGGTGTTAGGGTTGTGATTATCCCAGGGGAGTGAGGCCCTTGAACCCCACCCCTTTTCTTGTATGTGAGTACCAGACTGGACTGCTGCCTCCCTTTCCCTCCCAAAATGTGTTCGTTTGTGTTCTGACAGAGGATAAAGTTATTTTACCAAAAAAATACTTTACCTCTATGATTCTATTTTATAGCATTTTGCCTATTAAGATAACCTTGCTATTATAAAATAAATTCATAGGGTTTTTTTGTTTAACACAAGTAAGTTTATTGCTTGATTATTGATGAGTGATACCTGTGTTCCTGGTATTTGTGCAGGAAGTTCCTCTCTGGGGATTTGATCTTCTTTATCTTGTTGCTTTATCATTCTCAGGGACATTGGAATCCTCAGCTTCCAGCTAGCAGGCAGAGAAAGTGCAAGGAGTAGTGTTCATGCAGAGGGCTACAGATCTCTCTTTCTTAGATCCCATTCTCTAGAACTCAGTCAAGAGGCACACCTAGGCTCAAGGGGCTGTGGGAAATGCAGCCCTGCAAGGCAGCCCCACCTCAGGGGCACTGTTATGCTGAAAAGGGTACATCTTGTTTCTTCTGTGAACAGCCAGATATCTGCATCATAGCTTGTGAAAAGTGGACTTCATGGCACTTAAACTTCATTTAAAATAAGAGATCATGTGTGAGAGCACTGTACAAACAGAAGAGTCTGGCTTAATTTTTACTTTACAAGGTTCTCAAGGCTTTCTGAAGTTGGAAAATTGCATCTGTTCTTAAGTTGAATTCCATAGAAAACTAGAAAAAAAATACGAAGACAGTATCTTGTCTACATTTCCAGAATTTTAAATGTTGTAGCATTAATTACCATCAACCTTCATTAATTCCCTTATCTTTTGGGTGTGTAGATGGCAAAAATCTTCCAAAGGAGGTATTTTTCCAAAGGGAAGTATTTTCTCAATCATTATTTATACAAAACTTTTAATCACAATGAATTCCCTTGTTCTTCAACCAATGTAGATTTTGCTTTATTTTTGAATATAATGTTCTCATTGAGTGTTAATTGCATGCACCTACAGCTTTCAAAGAAGTGATAACAAGATACTGTCAAACTGATAGTCTTCTCTCTAGTGTTATGCATGTGTTAATTTATAAGGTGGATTCGCAGAAGATTCACACGCTTTTTATTTTGGGGGGTGCTTGGTGATGTGAGAGATGAAAGAGAAATGTGGATATGTTGCTTCTGTGTAAAATTTATAACAAAACTGTGGGCAACAGTGCTGTAGTGTGGAGGTTTTTATTAAACAAGAAAGCATTTAAAATTTTATCCTAAATTCCTGAGCCCTTAGGGCTAACGAAGAAAGTGTATGTAACCACTGAAATATTTAGACCTAGTTTCTTTTCTTTTTCTTGATATACACATCCTTATTTGGACCCTGCTCTTCTAACTGTACTTAAAATCATTTACAAAGGATCGAGTCCACTTCTGCATTTTTGTGTAGGGCTCTACAAGACAAGTGTGGCAGGATAGACTTGATCATCACTTTACACACATGTCCACACATGTTTCAACATGTGCCCCTGTTGAGAACTCACATATGTAAAATTATGTGTGATAATTAACAAATAATTCAGATTCAATGGTATTTTCATATTAGAAAAGGGGGTAGGGAGATAGCTCAATAGCACAAGCACCTGCCTGCCAAGTACCAAGTTCTGAGTTAGATCCCCAGTACTCCCTGAAAAAGAATACATACTAGATAAAAAGTGCAGAAAATGTTATAAGAAAAAAGCTCCATTTCTTAAAGAACTCTGAAATAGAACTTCAAGTGTTCTTTGGGAGAATGCACCATCACAAGCAAGAAAGATCAAGCCAACAATTTGTACACACTGGTCTGTAACAGGGATTAGGGAACATGATTTATGTATAAGGTAGTAACCCTGCTTCCAGCCACTCAAGAGCATACACTGGAAGTACATGCAAGGCCTTGAAACACACCCTCAAGGCTATGTTTACCCTCAGCAACCTGTCTGAAGGGTCCTTTCATCCTTACCTTTAAATTGGAGGCAACCCGCTTAGTGTTATGGAATAGTATGCTAATTAATGAACATGCATGAAGTTCCTGGATTACAAATTCTAATGATTCTGTCATTTTCAAGATTTAAACTTTTGGGGGCCGGTGAGATGGCTCAGTGGAATAAGTGCTTCCCTGGCAAGCACAAGGGCCTGAATTAAATCCCTAGTTCTGCAAGAAAAAAAAAAAAGATTTAAATTTTCTAATTATTGAGATTTTTTAACATAAAAAGTACTTGTGGCTTCAATACAGGATGTGTTTTAAAGTACTAGGTGTTTCTAATTACATTTCAAATGTTTTGTTAAAAAATGACAAAAGAGGTGACTGAGTTCTTTTTTCTGGAAAGACAATTTCTTTCCTTTCTCCTCCTTTTGAGTTTCATCTTTCAGAGCATATACAAATTATGGTGTTCTGCCTTTTTCATTTTGAGTTTTTATTTAACCCAACACATATATTTCGGGTAAGTGAATATTTAAGTAGAAATCCCTTAATGTCTAGCTGATCTGACAGTGAAATATTCAAAGGCTAAAGCAGTAGGGAGAGCAGGGTGAAAGTTGCTGAAGGTTGATAAATTCTTAAGTGGAAAATTTTTGAAACTTGATTTTTTTAGTTAGTTAATCCATTCTAAACTTGAACTGTAACAATGCGGTGCATTCTTTTATTTTAGGAGTTAAGTGCATAAATATAAAATCTAATAACTATACTCAGAAATGGCTCAGGAAAATTCACCTAGCTCCTTGCCTATTTTCCACCCTATTCTCAGGCCCAAAGATTTTCTGAAGGAAACTGAGAGTGCTTTTTTCACCTCTGTATTGTCCCTAAAGCAGGAGCCTTCCCTTCCTCCTTCACTAATGATTTCAGCTTCTAAAAGTGCTAGCGAAATAAACCTATTTCCTTCATGCATTACCCACAGCCAAGCATTTTCTTATTAGCAGTGGAGATAATTCAGTCTTTGACATAAAATAGATATCAATATAGAATCACTTTTATTCTCATAAGCTTCCAATAATTTTTCTCTGCCCCAAGTGCCTATTTCTCTTTTTCATACACAGAACTTAGGCTGCTTTTGATTCTCCTATGATTTCTCTTTTTTCTTAAATGTAACTCTCATTCGTTGTCATTCCTATAGGTAAAGTCAAAGGACATAAGCCCTATAAGGTCAGGGTGACTTAGATACTATTGGTGTATTAATAAGCAAACTCATCCTCAACTGACTTGGTGCTGTTCTTTGGTTACCCAAGAAATTTAATATCATGATCTGCCTTCAAATTTCTAGTCCTTAAATATTTTTTAACTTTAATTTAGAGTGAGAAGATGAACAGATAAAAGACTTCAATGAAAAACTAGACATTTCTGTGTTGCAAGTAAAAGATTTTTGTATGTGTTGAAAATAGAACTAAGGTTTAACTTTTTAGAATTAGGTTTTGTTTCATGATTTTAAATTAATCATAAAGACCATTGGTTGCCTCTCCCTGTTCTTATTTTTTTTTAAGTTTAGGACAGAGTCTACAGAGTTTACAGGGTCTCATTGAGTAGATTGGATTTGTGGTGATTCTCCTGTTTCCATTCTCCCAAGTGCTGGGATTACAGGCGCGCGCCACCATGCCCAGTCTCCATCGCCATCTCAGCGTGCCCTGCGGGCCGGCACGACACGGTGGGATGGAACCCTGGTCGCTGAGCTCTGCCAAAGCAGGTGCTTTAGTCCGCTGAGCTATCAGGCCGGCCCTCTTCTTGTCTTGTTAAAAAATATCCTCTGCGTAAATGTTAACATTATTTGTGGATTGTGCCACTCTTTCTATTCATTTGGGGGCAACAATTGACTCTTTGTTGTTATTGTTACGCACTTTAGAGTTAAGATAGAACTTTCCTATTTTATACTATATATAAAATATATATATACTTCTCTTTAAAAGAAAGATAAATTAACTAATGGGAATATTTTCTCAATTATACTCATTAAATTTTAAATAGATTTTAAGAGGTCTTTCCTTTTAAGTGCTTACAAGTGTTAGTTATTAGGAAGTGTATTGTATTAAACATTATCCAAGATGATCTGAATAAATCAATGAAATTGTAAAAGAATACAAAAGGTTATAAAAGTTTCAATTATCAGCAAAGCTTTAGTGAAAGCTCTAACTTTTGTATATTACTTTATAATTTACTTACTTTAAAAATAATTTTATATCTATTAATTCTGACAGCAACTGCAAGAACTAGATACTATACTCTAAAGATAGCAAAGAGACTGGAATCATTTCATCTACTAAGAAAATAAAGCGAGAAGATATAACCAGAATTCAAGTCTGAATCCATTTGATCCAAATTTTGTACTCTTTGCTGTGACCATGTTGCAGTTAACAGCTATTCACATTTTTAGAAAATTGAGCTAATGCTCCAAATCTTGGGTTAAGTGTCAGAGAGGCAAGAATAGAAACTAATCCACCTGGGATGATTTGTCCTAGAGAGTGCAATTAATGTGGTCCCAAACTGCTCTGAAGATCTGGGACAGTTTTGATTAAGTAGGTAAAGGCAGGCAGAAATTTGCCAACTTTTTCCATTTTGACTTCACTCGCTTCTTTGTACTTTATGGATATTTAGGACCACAAAGAAACAGAGCACCATGCAAAAGATTGCTACTCCATAGCTTCAGGCATTTGAGATGTCTTGTATTCTACTACATAAATTTTCAGGAAAAAATATACTTTACAATATTCCTGGAAAATGAGTTAGAGGAAAGTTTGTAAGAAATAAAAGAGTTATCATCTGCATGGAGTTTCAATTCAGTGGGACACTGCTCAATGACTCAATAATAAATAAATAAATCCACCTGTTATTACTGTATAACTTTTCATTAAATGAGTCACTTAACCTTGGTGTGTTGATGAGTAGAAGATACTTTATTCAAAATATTTTGTAGAGTGCTAAGATATAAGGGGCAGGAAAGTTGAAAGAAAGATAGAGATTGAAATAATCAACTTTTCAAGTCTACTTACGCTTTAAAAATTGTGGTATACAATGACATTTGAAATAGAAAAGAATCTTGAGTAAAATGTCATTTTTCACAATGTGCTTATAGGTGAACAGCAGTGTTTTGTTTTCTGGAGATTCTGTTAGTTTAGGTGAAGGATTGGCTAGAAATATACTACATTTTCAGATGCAATTTTATAGGCACTCTCTTGGCTTTTATACTTTCAGTATTTTTCAGGGACTCAGAGAATATTGAGTTAGAATTTTTCAGAAGGGGATGAAATCAAAAGGAGAAAGTCGAGAAACATAACCATTATGGGCCAAGAGGGTGGGGACTAGGTCACAGAAACTATGAAATTTGAACTCTCACAGTTTCTAAATTTATGTTCTTGAATTCCAAATCCTCAGCGTTTTCTGAAATATATGAAATAGGAATAATAATTACACTAATCTATCATGTCACAATGGTATTCTGCCAGAAAATAAGTGCTTAACACAGTGCGAAGCAGACACACAAAAAGATGCTGTAAGATTATAATGAAAATAATAATAATTCTACATCCCATGCTTTCTTTATTGTACCCTACTGGAGTAACACAGAGTAATTCAGTGCTGGGACCAGAGGTGACGGGAAAGCTGTAACTCCTTTGTTTTGTAATGGTAGGATATGGCTGGATTATGGGTAGGTGTGGCAGGGACAGAGAGGGGCTTTGTGTGGGTGGCAGAGGGAAGAAATAGAAGAAGTAGACCCAGACACCTGCTTATGGTGCTGCTATGGATGTTAACAACCTATACCAAGCATCCTGAACCTGCGTCCTTTCTCAATGCTAGGAAAAAAAACAACCAAAGGGTTTAGTTGCTAATCAATTCTTTATTTTGGACTGGTAGTTCTCAAAATAAAGAAGAACCATTCTGCATCAGTCTCCCAAGGAGTTGCTCATGTGACATGGAGATCTGTGTGCCTGGCTCCTGTGATCCTCCACAGGTGTGAGTGTGCTAGCGAATGGACACTCACAGCAGGAAGGAGAAGGAGCAAATGGGATGAAATAGAGTACCTGCCCCACACACCACCAACTGACATGATTCTTTCAGAAAACTGTCTCTTAATAGAATTAGAACCTACTCAAAATAATCATCTCCCTGTGTTCAGCTGCTTCAGCTCATTCAGTTGCAATTGTTCCTTTCTATTCGAATTTTACACAGGACGGTGGGAACAAGGTTTGTTTTAACATCTACACCATTTTTCCAAATTTGAACATCCCTAGAGTCCTTGAAAAGTAATGAGTATCGACTTTGTCTTTGTTCTAGAGAGTTTTTATCCATTCTCCTGGCAGAAGTTGACAGTCCGACATTTGGTCATTAGCAATTGATGACCCATGAGTCTCTAGTGAGACTTGAACAGACAGCCTAGTTTCTGAAGACAGAAGGAAAGAAAAAAAATGCAATTTTTAAAAACTACCTACTACACTGGGTAGACAATTTGTATTTTCAGATGAAAAAAATATTTTTTTTACACAATGAAAATTTTATTTGTCTCTTAGAGATGAGAAGTCAGGTAGCATCTGATGAGTATCAGGTTAAATATGATCACATAAAATCAATTCATCAGACAATTAATTTTATGATATCCATTAGAGTTTTGATTTATTTGCCAAGTTATGTACCAAGTGGCTAGAACAGAATCTATTAAGATTTTATTTAAAGAAAGCATCAGAAAACCTGAACATTGGGCCAGAGAGATGGCTCAGTGGAATAAGCACTTCATATCTTTCAGAATTCAGGGTATTATTTAATCATCTATATGCTAACAATAGGGATGATAAACAACATGCTAAGGAGCAAGAGTTTATTTTTGACCTTTTCTTATATATTACAGTTAGTTTTTGTCTTTTATTTTATTTTGCTTTGTTAAATGTATTTTTAGTACAGGGTCTACAGGGTCTCACTACACAGATTGGACTCATATTGATCCTCCTGTTTTCAGCCTACTAGCTCTGGGACTATAGGCACACACCACAACACCCAGGGATCAAACCCCTGTCTGCCTAAGCAGGCACTTTAATCTGCTGAGCTGGCCTTTTACCTTTTATTTTTATATCCCACTGGCTAATTTGGTTCCAGGAAATTCCCCAGTAACTCAGACAAAACTGTATGTATCAGCCAAGCTTAACCAGAGGAACAGAACTAGGATGTATGTATATTAAAAAAATTCACTGCCTTGGCTTCTGATGTTGAAGTGGCTGCTTAGGCAAGCCCAGAACCGATAGGCAGGTTATCAGGAGGCCAGCCTGAGTGACAAGCTTCTAGGAGTGGGCTAAAGTGGAATTCATTCCATGGGTGACATTTTTCTTTTTCTTTTTTTTTT
>NW_004524600.1:20383058-20385739 GCF_000260255.1 Octodon degus
GACTTTTTTCTTCATGAGGGAATGTCCAGCTCTGATTTCAAACCATTTAACTGATAGAATCAGGCCCACTCAATTACCTAGCACAATTCTTTTACTTAATTGATTACAAACTTCAATTGCATCAACAAAATACCTTTGTTGGATTGGATTCCAGCAGGATTGGATTCAAGATTCCTTGGGTCACTGGGTGCGATAACCTCTCTAAATTGCTACATCACGAGGCCATGGCAGCATGCCAGCATTTAATAGATCTATTCAGAATTAATATTTAAGCACCTGCTTATTTCAAAGTGAGCATATTTTTTTTTAATTTTATTTATTTGTGTGGGGGGGGGCAGCTCAGCCCACCATCGGGCGGGGCTGGCTGGCATGTGGTGCTGGGGGATTGAACCGTGGTCCCTGTGCTTTGCTAAGCTTGTTCTAATTAGGTGCTTTAGACCACTGAGCCATCTCCCCGGCCCAGTGAGCATATTCGTACACTTTCAAAATAGTATGATTTTGAAGATGCTTCTGCATTGCCTTTTAATTTCAGTGTAGCTTCAAATAAATAAATTGGTAGATGACATAGGTGGTTTTACATTTGGAGATAATCCTGGGGTTATCTAAACCTGATGTTAATGCTCAGGCTTAGACTATTAAGAGATAGTGCCACCTTGCAGGACATAGACTTATCTTCCACTTTTCTGTCTCTTCTTAGTCTTTGTTAAAAATGAAACAAGCAAAAAACAAAACAAAACGAAACAACCTCCCGCGTGGATTTTTTTTTTTTTCATTTACACACTTACTTCAACAGTAAAGGAGGAATAGGGTCTTTTTTTCTCACCAAAAAAATGTTGAGTATATGGTTGCTAAATTCCAAAAACCCAATTCAGATATTAAAATCTGTGACCATTAGTGTATTATCACTTGGAGATTTTTCTCTGTAAGGCAACTGTTGTTCAAATTTATAGTTGTTTTATGAATTGTGTATATACACAACTGCAAGTAGTTTCCTTTATGTACGCATTCACTTATCTATTCTCTTATTCTTTTTTTAAATGTATTTTGTACAGGGTCTACAGGGTATACAGGGTCTCACTACATAGGTTAGACTTACAATGATTCTTCTGTTTCAGCCTCCCAAGCACTGGGATTACAGACGCACACCACCATGCCCAGTCTCAATCACTATCCTAGCATGCCGTGGGGGCAGGACTGGTATAGCATGCTGGGGATCGAACCCCAGCCACTGCACCCTGTTAAACAGGTGCTTCAGTCTGCTTAGCTATCAGGCCGGCCCTTCTTATTCTTAACTAAGCTAACAGTTACCAAGTTTTGACTATGTGCTAGGCTTAATACCATATGCTATGTTAGGTGAAGCAAAATAACACGTAGCCTTTGAGAGCTTAGTTGAATCAACAATGCAAAGTGATTGTACTTTGATTGTTATGTTACACTAATGTTGTGTTAATGAACTTAGATCTTCACCTATGGGAATCTACAAGTCATCAGAGATTTAAAAGTAATAAAATAAGGAGAGGGGAGATTAATATTTTAGAAAAATATTGCTGGATATAATCCAGAAAATAGTTTGGAGAAAGGGTTCCTATAGATTCAGGGATCGTAGAAATCATGTATACTTACCACATTGTTGTATTTGTTCCTCTGACCAGCTAAGTGCTAGGAATGGAGCAGGCATTGATTTATTAATTTAGTATTTCATTAACTCAGTGCTGGCTGATTGCTGACTGCTGCATATCATATGCTGTATTCTATGCAGAGGAGGCAATGCTAAATAAAATGGCATGGTCTACACCAACTTAGATTGAATGTGTGGATGAAAAGTAATGAAAAATATATTGGTAAGTGAAATAATTATATGTTGTGCCAGGTACCATGAAGTAAAAAAAATGTTGCTCAGATAGAGAATATTATCAAGTGCCTACTTTAAACAGAGCTGTGAAGGGAGCTTGCTTAAGCAGGTAATACCTTTATGTATACATTGGAAAATAAATATCTTTGTGTAAATTATAAGGAATATGATCAGGCACAAGTTATTGCAATAACCTAAGGAAATATTGTTAGTATCTAAACCAAGGTGGTGGAAATGATCACAGAGAGAAGTGAAACACAGACATGGACAATTCTGTAGAACTGGAGAGATCCGCCCAACCCCAGGCCCTGCAAGTGTGTGGGAGAGCAGATCTTTCTTTGGATATGGAGACTATAGAAGAGGGCAGGACTAAGGCTGGTATCTAGTCCAAGTATCATTCTTTCCCAAGGAAGAGATGTCAGGAACAGAAGTAGAAGCGGTTGGGCCTTGGTAAGGGACAGCTGTAAGTTCAGTTTTGCACATTTGAATTTGAAGTGATTTTGAGACATGTTGGTGGATACAGAAAGATTAAGTAAGACTGAGAGCCATTGCAGGGAGGTCCAAGTTGGACACAAATCAAAAGAAACAAAAGATAATGTCATAGTAGTCACAGGGCTAGTCATGTGGAGCAATGGTAAAGATTGTTAAATGTTGTTATAGTGTGTGTCTAGTTGTTCCCCCAAAACCTCATGAAGTCACTGGGGCAGTTTCTAGAGTTCGTGATTAATTCATGATCCAGTGTGGGCATTGTGGTTTGAGTGCTGCACTTGCCCTGGGGTGAGTAACCTCCACACAGTGTAAGGGAGGGAGAGAGACTTGCTAGCTGCTG
>NW_004524600.1:20386312-20406381 GCF_000260255.1 Octodon degus
ATTGAACCGTGGTCCCTGTGCTTTGCTAAGCTTGTTCTAAGTAGGTGCTTTAGACCACTGAGCCATCTCACCAGCCCCAAGCACAGCATTTTAATGTGAGCTTTCTGTGGTGAATTCCACTAAGTGACCCCAGTGACCACAGTGTGGTGTGGAATTTCTTTGAGTTGGGGAAATACCTTGGTAGGAAGGGACGAACCTCTGAGGTAACCTAGAGGTTTTAAGAAGTCACCCTTGGTCTGTATTGAACTTGAAGGCTCAGGATGAAATCCTGGAGGGCTCCTGTACTCAAACAGAAGCAGATCCACTCAGACCACCACGGCACTCTTGGTGGGCTTTGGCTCACATCTTTGTGCACAGGTGATAATGCACACAGGTGACAGGTATACACTCACATTATATTGATGGTGTTTCCAAGCACTGAAAAATCTGATATAGTCAAGTCCTAGTGAAGTCTTTATAAAAACATTTCATGGCTATGGGTTGAACTTAAAGACAAAGATAATGTTATTGTTCTCAGAGAACTCCTGGTAAACAAGAAGACAGCAGACTAGGGAGAAGTAATTGTGATACAATTTGTTAACATAAGGAGCCATGTACAAAGTGCTTTGTGAAAAGAAAGTGGTAACTACTTCTTTTGACTGTGGATGCACAGGAGTTTTCACAGGAAGTGGGAATGAAAAGTGCTCTGTGAAAATGGATGGGGCTGCACTAGGGAATGAAGTGAAGTGGGTGAGATTCAGGGAGGAATTGCCAGTCTAAGCAAGGCCACATAGGATATGAGAGTCACAGGGATAGACCAGATAGCATGGGCTTTTTACCAAAGGGCGTGTAAGAGATGGAGAAACTGACACTGGGAACACACCAGGAGAAGCCTTTGATCTGCCTCCCTCTGTGGGACATTCTGACTTTCCTGGCTCAGAAATCGATCTAGTCTATGTGTACCACTTCATGATGGTGCCTCTACTTGAGTTTTCCAAGGTCTGACTGGCTCAGTTTCCTGTTTCGCAATTGCCAGTTTTTGGTAGTGTCCACTTATATTTCCATTTCTGCCTTTATCTAGTTGTCTTTTTCAGAAGGTAAACATAAGATATCCCCAAAGTGAAAGTTAAAAATGTTGTTTTAGTTACAAGGTAGTAAACAAATTGCAAAGTTTTCTGACTTATCCCATTTTATGGCAGAAGTAGTCCCAAGACAATCAAGAAAATATTCATTTTTTCCATTTATTTCAGTATTGCTCTTTATATATCTTTTCTATTTGGCCTGTGCCCCTTTTATTTTCTATTATTTTTCCCTTGTACTTTTTCATTATATAGTATATAGCCCCTTAAAATTGTCCTTCAAGTAAGCAGCAAATATGTGTAGGGATGTTGTGGAATGGTCTTAAATTTGTGCATATACTGAGTCATTGTTGCGATATTATTCCTATAAGCAGTGACATCTTTTAAATTAAGATCCATTACTATTTTGGATATTTTAAAAATGTGTTTTCCTGTTTAAAAAGTTCACACCAAAACCAAAAAGCCATATTTTCTTAGTGGTACTGTTCTGTAAATCTGACTCTAGTCTATATTAGATTTCTCCATATGAATAATGTACTAACACCATTGAATCTTAATGTGTTTCTTTTTTGAGGTAAAAATCACCAACGGTAGAGTATGAAAATAAGGAATACACCTATTGCTAGTAAGAATTTGAATACTTTTTTCTTTCATTCTACATTTGACTTTTAATAAACTTACAATCAGTTGTTTATAACCTGAAGTGGATAATCTAGTGGCAGAAAAACATGGTAGGGCACTGCATTGAGACTGGTGTCTTTAAAATGCCATTTAGAATCATCTAGTCTAGTTTTGCCATCTTATTTTGAATGGTGAATGATTCTGTTACCATGTCAACAGCTTGATCTAAAGTTCATTCTTCCTTTGCCTCCAGTGGAAAGATACTCTTCAGCTGACTAAGTTTCTTAGGGAAGTTTATTAGATCAGGCTGGACAAGTGATAGTGTTGTGGAAATTGATACTAACAGAAACTGTGGCTTCAAGGTGCAGCATTTACCATGGAAAAGTGTATTTCTCCATACAATAAAGTGCTTACAGCATGTCATGGACTGGTTCACATGCTTAAATCAATTTGCCACTCAATAAATTGTTGAGAACATATCATTTGCTGTGGAGTCTTTTAAGAGATGTTTCAAAACTAGGTGCTATCTGCCAGAGGGCACCTGTTTTTCTGAACAGTGTGATACCTAAACAAGCAGTCTCTTAAGTCCAGTGAGATTTTCTAAGGCAGCTCCCCAAATTCTACAGGATTGTGAAGCTTGAAAAGACTTGTGCTGGCAAAGCCTTAGTGTGCTGAACAACAATCACTGAGTGAAGATCTACTGTGTACTAGGAGTCAGACACCAGTTACACAAAGAAAAAGGGAATAGGACTTAAATGGCATTGGCATGGTATATACTGCAGGTATGAAGGAAAGCATCTGCAATTGCCTAATGAGATGGGTTCATATATTTAAGTTGTGCAGATGAACCATATGGCAGTGAAGCAAGAGAAGAGAAAGAATAATAGTACAAATCTTCCATTTATTGTGACATATAGGAAGCTTATGGAATAAGTTAACATTTGTGTATGTTTTTGCTGAGAATTTATGCAGTGTGTTAAGAAATTTGTCACCTAAAGGGCAATAGCTCTGGTTGGTTGATTGATTTCTTTTTTTTCCTTTTTTTTTTTTTCGGAACCAGGGATTGAACTCAGGCCCCTGGGCTTGCCAGGCAAGTGCTTATTCTACTGAGCCATCTCCCCGGCCCGGTTGATTGATTTCTTGAATCAATGTTTCTTTGGAACTTTCTGTCCAGAATCTTTGTCTTAGAAGATTCTTATGAACTGGGATGATGTTTTGGCTGCTATTTGAATTTAAAGGCGATTGAATGCTTCCTGACTTAAGACCGGATATGGTATGATGGCTTTTTTCAAGATGGTGGTTAACCCCAGAATCCTTCAAAATTAAAATGAATTAAACAGTTATCTATTTGAAGATTAATTTGCATGTGTATTTTATTTGTGTCACAATACCATCAATAATAAGTTAATACAATTTGAACATTTCTCTAACATCCTGGTTTTGACCTAATACTTCACAAATATGATTAATGCATTCTTTTTGATTGATGCCTTTATTCTCCTCCCAGATAGAATCAAGCTCCATCAATAATAGCACAGGCATAACTGATCCCTCAGTTAAATTTTAAGACTTTCATCTGAAAAAGTATATGATGAAATGATCTGTGGTGAACAGTTGTTATATTAGGTTTTCATGGCATTAAGAGATTCTGCCACCAAGAGTATCATTCATGTATTTAACCACAAGAGGAATGCATGTGTCCCTTTCTCTGGTGGGAGCTAAGAACTTAACCTATCCCGAGACACAGGTCTACACTAAGGGCTCACAATCTACTGAAAGAGATAGAAATACTTGTTTTAATTCAGAATAAAAGTACTAATGAATGAAAGTAAAATATATTTGGGAACCATCAAAAACAGAGGAGTACCCTTACAGAAGTTGTCCTGAGAACTACCAAGTTTCTTCAGGACATTGAGAGCCATTGGCTTAGGTAATTCAAGAAGGTTAAACAAAAAAGATATTATGCTTCCTAAAATGAAATTTATATTATTTCCATATCCTCCTTTAGTTCAAGATGCAACAATAAAAAATACAAGAGGATTCTCATGTAATAGTAGCAAATTATTTTATCTTATGTATTTTCTACAAACTTCAATACACCTCTCTTATGTCTGTGTGGTATATCTTATTATTCATCATAATAACTCTGTGAGTCTGCAATTTCAGAATTGAAAAATTGCCCTGCTTTATGAGTTTAGTGATTTTTTGAGGTCGCCCAGCGAGAGAGGGAAATCACTTTGCACCCTATCTTTTACCTTTTGAAACAGAACCATTTGTCACAGTAGTTGTGAGATAAATAGAGAAAAAGGTCATGGAAAATTTAATGTAATTTGAAAGCCCTGATGACTAGAGTTTAGTATTGGTAAGAATGTGAGCTCATGAGAACAGGTTCACTTTGTATTTTTTTTTTTTTTTCATTTCTTACAACGTTGGGATGAACTTGGAAAGTGGTTGTTGATATTAAATATATCAAATATATCTCTGTGACAGAAAATATATTTGAAGAAGTCATTTACAAATACAAAGTGTTGCTGCTAAAATATTGGTGACAAAGATTTCTCTAAAGCCAAGGTGACATCCCTGATTCATGAATCCTGAGTTCCAAGTTTACTAAGGAAACTTTGTGAAATCATAAATGATACATAAATCAGTGAAGTGGTTGCAAGATTCTGACAAGATCAGTTAGTATCAAAAGAACAGACATAAATAAATTAGTTTCTTGCTGAATAAAACATATGAATGAATCAGAAGAATGAACCCAAAGGTTCTAGATCCTACTGCATTTCTACAGGTAGTAGACTATACATGACATGAAATGTTGGCATCCAAGAATAAATCCACTTGTCCAACTGAAACATCTTGCCTGTTGCTGTGACTTTCTCTATCAATTTCTGGAGGCTCAGTAGTTAAACTTAATGTTTTAAATACAAGTGAAATTGAGAAAAGGAGCCATGCTTCCTATCACAAATATAGTTTATAATAGAAGTAATATTTACAGAGACAAAAATCATGGTTGCCTCACAGTTAAATCTGTTCTTTTTTTTAGTGGAAAGATTTGGAGCCATTTCCCACAGTTTGGTTGATTTCTATATCTTTGAAGAATCAAATTATGTTATGTCTTAGAAGTGATTTTTTGACTTCACTTTTTTTCTCCAAATCCTTTGATTGCTCAAGCTCTGGTTATTTTTAAAAGCTTTAGATTTTCTTTGCACTCATTTCTCATTTAGAGTTTGAAATGATATGATCAAATACATCTGCCTTAAGAAATAGCATTCAAATGAGAATCTGGGTGGATAGGATTGGAGTGTTTTTGAATGTAGGAGCATTTTATTACTAATTTTCTGCCCATGGGACTATTTTAGATATGTGAGGATGAAGAGAATGTTTTATCTTCTGCACAGCTGATGTAAGAAAGCCATTGTAAAGCTTTTTAAGAAGAGGTTTTGATTAAGCCACCAGGGGGTGGGATCAAGACTTTAGAGTCCCAGGTAGAATTTATGCCCAGATTTCTTCTGAGGAAAAGAGTACCTGTGAAAGATGAGAATGATGAAACAGGAATTGCAGCGGTCACCCTGGGGAGTAGCGTGAAGCTCTGACTTTCGAACTGTAGGCACTATCCCATTAGCAGCTCACGTACTCACTTAAAAGATAGTAGCCTGCCCCTAAAAAATTGCAGGATAATAGAATAGGAAATGTCAGTGCAGAAGCCATACTGAGAATTGGCTATTGTTTTTAGGAGATACTTTCATAAGAATGTATGCAGTAAAGATTAAACACTGTTTTTCTAATGTTGGTTTGTATTTGTGTGCATAATGGGTAAATATTTCTTGTCAAATCTTGATAAAAACAACATGAAAAATGATCGAAAGAGAAGGTAAAATCTAACTAATAGTAAGGGAGAGCTGCCAACATTTCAGGAAATTTTGTTTATAAATGCTTCCATTAAAATGAAATTTATTGCTGTTTCATTGTTGTGTGCACATGTCACATATATAGGAGTGTGTTGAGTGAGTTTTTATAGACAGAGAAGGTTCTAGAAAGGTAGAAAAGAATATATGGCTATGGATATGTAGAGCAATACATCTCAGGGTGTGTACACCTGGATCTATTCTATTAGACATATTCATGACATATCCATACTTGAGTGTCTTAAATGTTTCTGCATATAACGGGTGCCTCATTTAACATTCTGAATGTATTTAAGTAAGATCATTTATAAGTGACAAACTAATAAAGTTCAAATGGCTATACTAACAATAGAAAGTATTATAGCCATAAATACTTTCTTAAGTTATTCAATTTGATTTTGAATTCCTTCACCTGAAATGAGATGCGTGATTAACCAAATGTGCATCAGGTCTCATGCTAAAAGTCACTTTAATATTAATGAGTTTTTCACATTGCTGCATTTTAAGGTGCTATCAGAAAGATTCTCAAAGTGTGCTATTTAAAATAATTTTTTCATGAGAACATTAGTCTTAAAAGTCATTACCTATATTAGTAAGTGTGATTTCCACTGTACATAGATCCTAATATTTTATAGCATTATAATTTATCATCATGGTTCATCCTGATTTTTAAAATTCACAATCTATAGGTTAAATTATTTTAGAAACTATTCATAAATTGCTACACATTCTCTTAAGTGTGGTCATTGGAACAAATTCTCTTACTATTTTTGTCTTTAATTGCTTTCTTTGACTCTTCCTTGCATCCTTCCTACATATCTATCTCTATCTATAAATATCTATATGAATGTGTATATACCGTTATCTTCTCATGTGCCATGTGTTGGGAGCAGTAGTAAGAGGATAGACGTGGTCCCTGCTCTCATAAAGCCAGCATAAAGGGAAAGGATGAAGTTTAAGAATGTACATAGGAAGGACATCTAGCCTGGCCTTGGGGTGTTGAAGAAGATCCTTGAATCAAGTGGCATCTAAGAGACCACTTGGTAGGCAAAAGGTGGAGTGAGATACTGAATGCAATAAATAGGCAGGATTAAACATGCATAGGGCTGGTGACAGGATGGTCCTGGGAAGAGATGGAGAGAGACATTAGAGTGGTCAAAAGAGGCTCACATCATGAAGATGTCTAAGCCAGGTAAGAGTCTGGGTTGATAGTAACATTTAAGCCAGTTTTACTTGAATTTCATCTGAGTCGGAATATACAAGGAGTCATCAAGGCATATGTTGAATGTTTATTTAAAAGAAACATTGTCATTAATCACCCTCAAGATACAGCTTCTTACTTTGAATGCACTTATCCTACTGTCCTTGTCTTTTTGTGAAGCAGTTTGGGAGGTCATTTTTTGAGGGTATCTTTACAACATGTAATAAATTAATGGTGAATGCTGTTGCCAAGTGTTATCCAGTGGAAAGGCAGAATTGTAAAAATTCTCTCTCTCTCTCTCTCTCTCTCTCTCTCTCTCTCTCTCTCTCTCTCTCTCTCTCTCTCTGACTTCTGGATCTTCTCCAAAATAAAAATCACCAAAAAAGTAAACATTTCAAGTTCATTTAGGACATCAAGGCAGCCAGGACAGTACAACTAAGACACTCACAAAAGAAGACTTCCAGAAGTGTCAGAAAGTAGCAAGA
Organism: Octodon degus; assembly: GCF_000260255.1. Lineage (NCBI taxonomy): Eukaryota > Metazoa > Chordata > Mammalia > Rodentia > Octodontidae > Octodon > Octodon degus. Next base: position 20,393,586 of record NW_004524600.1, read on the forward strand.
ACAATTGAAGAAGTGTGTTGAAAACAAGGGGGAACATCTGGGGAGGATTAATGGTGATATGTCTTTTTTGGTAAAAAAAAATTTAAATTTAAATATGTTAAATTTTTATTATGTATGCACTGTATGTTAGGTTGAACCTTGTATTTATACAAACAGCCAAAAGCCACTTAACATCAGGGTATACTTACACGAGGCAACAGACATTTCTTAAATAAAGGCCAGGATATGAAATATCTTAGGCTCTACAGTCCATATGATTGCTTTCACATCTAGTAAACTGTTAGCTGTAGTGTGAACATAGCCAAACACCATATACAAACAAGTGAGCATGATTGTGTTTTAATAAAAATTTTATATACATATTGGATTTTGAATTTATTTTTTTCATGTAACATATATATTCTTCCTTACATTCTTTCTTGTTGCTTTGAGACAGGGTCTCACTGTGCTGTTCAAACTGGCCTTGAGATCACTAGGCAGCCCAGGCTGGCCTTGAATTTGAAAAGATCCTCCTGCCTCATCCTGCCAAGTCCTTAGATTCCAGGAGGACATTGCTCCTCTGGGACCTTGTGTTCTTCTTTAATCACTTAAAAATTGTTCATTGGTCATAGAAGGACTGCACAGAGACTACGTTTTGGCCTGATTTGGTTCACATTTGTAGCGTGCTGAGCCAGGCTTTGGAAAAAGTGTATGTAAACCAGGTAGTCACACTACGGCAGAGCCTGAGGCCATCTACAGAAAGTGTATGCAGTTAATTTCTACTCCTAGCTCTAATCCCAGTAGCAATCTGTGAAGGTTCTTCAAGCACAGGTGCAATTGTAAAACTGTCCACCTTTGAGAGAATACTACATGTTTATGTGTTCTGAAATGTTTAAGGACACTTAGTATTTTTAAAAATCAAGGTGTCTTCACAATCTCATACTAGAAAGAGGCATTAAATATATAAATGTTTATGTACACACTGTTTAAAAATGATGTATTTACATATGATGAGAAAAACTTATGGAAAATGCTATTAGTCTGGGGGTTTTGGAGAAATATAACGAGTAGGAATTGTGTGTGTGTGTGTGTGTGTGTGTGTGTGTGTGCATGTGTCTGTGTAACACACAGACAGACTTACATAGTTATGACCATCAGGATCTGAAGTTGACCAGTTGGCAGCTGGAGTGATGATTTGCATTTCCCATCTCCGTCCGAAGGTCAGAGACCCAGAGAACCAGTGGTACCAGTTCTGGTCTGACTCTGAAGTAGAAAACAATGTCCCAACCCCTCCTAGTCAAGGACAGAGGGATTTTCTTATCCAGCCTTTTTAATCCAGCCAGTTCCTCGATGAATTGGATGAGATTAATCTTCAGTGGAGAGGGGAGTTTGCTTTGTACTCTTATCAAGTCAGGTGTTCATGTCTCTCAGAAATACCCTCACAGATATACTTGATGATCTTTAGCCAAATATTTGAGCACTTTGGGGCTCAGTCAAGTTGATACACAACATTGTCTGTCATAGGAGACAAGTGTGCCAATCAGAATGACATTACTAGAAGGGCAGGGTGAATTCCAAATGGAATATAAACAGTTGCAAAGATAAGTTAGTGAGGCAGTGAACCATTTGGTGGTGTTTAGGGTAGATCAGAGAAAAGAAATTTCAGATGGGGGAGCCACATATATTAGACTCTAGAACAGATGAGAACATGGACAAGATCAGAAGAAGCACTTCTTTCCTTGGAACCATGTGGAAACCTCACACACTCTTAGAATCCCCTTATCATGTGGCCAGAGTAGTGGCAGCTCCAAGCAGCTGCAGTTCAGGTCTCCAGGAAGAAGCACTCTCCTAAGGAATGGGTTCGCTAGATTATCAAGGTAACTAAGAGAAAGGGTATTAGCCACACACAGAAAATTTCATGTTTTCTTTAAGTTTTAAATTTATTTATTTATTTGGTATAGGGTCTTGCTATGTAGCTCAGACTTGTAGTGATCTTCCTGTCTTAGCCTCCCAGTGCTGGAACTGCAGATGTGAGCCACCACACCCGGTTTTAGGGCTGGCATGGTGCACTGGGGTTCTAGGGCCAGCATGGCATGTGGAGCTGGACATTGGACCCAGATCTTTGTGCTTGCCAGGCAGCTTCTTAGGCTGCCAAGCTATCTCCCCAGCTCAGAACTTCATGTTTTATGTACTGGATTTTGTCTTTGGCCCAAACAGAATCCTTTCTGCTGGGGAAGGGGGCCTTGAGAAAGAAGTCGTGATCCTTGCATTAGGGAGAGTTAGGATGGCATCTAACCAGCCAAATGCAGTGATTCAAAGACTTTTTATGTGGGAGCTCTAACCTGGTTTTGTTAGCACCATTGTATGCTCAACAGACCATGAGCATGCCAATAAGACAGAACTTTTAACCAAATAAAACAGAACAAAACAATAAAAAGATTGTATTTCTATAAAAGACAAATTCATCTTGAAAAATTCAATTTTATTTTTGTCAGGAATATTACTCTAATGTACTGCACTAAAATAACTCTCATGGATGCAAACTAAAGCAATTTCATTTTCTTGGTTTAACTGTCTTTTATTTTATGTATTTTGTACGGGGTCTCACTATGCAGCGTACACTCATAGTGATCCTCCTGTTTTCAGCCTTCATAGCGCTGGGATTACAGGTGCGTGCTGCCATTCCTGTACTTGGTTTCTAGCTCAGCCACCCAGGGGCGGGACCTGAGTGGCATGTGGGATGAGGGATCAAGCCCTGGTCCTTGTGCTTGCCAAAGCAGGTGTTTAGTCCGCTGTACTATCTCACTGGCCCTTAACTATCTTTTTTTTTTTTTTTCTTGGAAGAAAAAGGTAATGAGATTTTACATTGATTAAAGGTAGAAAGAGAAACATGCTCTCCACAATGAGTGTGGGTCAATTAAAAGTAGGAGAAGTTCACTACAGGGTAAGAGTGGCCCACTATAGGTTTCACCCTCATTAGACTCATTGAAATGTCCACTTTCTGACGGTTTAGCAATGTAATGTACTTAGTTTCTAGGCTTAAATGTGCCACATAGGGATATCACAGTCTGGTGAACACACATACATATTATAACCCATGACCAATCACAGGAAGTAAGTTTCAGCATTTAACAGGTGTTGTAGAACATAGTTTGTCATGCTAAAATAATTTTAAAAAATATTGTTCTTCAAGGGCCTGGCATGCAACGTAAGTCTAACATTATGGTAGATCTTGCTAGGATGAAAACACCCGAGCATCTTCATTGCTTCCGAATAGTTTGGCCTGCTAAAAATCCAGCTGTGTTGCCATAGCAACCTCATTGGCCTAGATGTGATGTCATCACCCAACAAAAGCAAAAATTCAACCACTCTATTATAAATCGTTAGTACAAGTAAATAATGACTCATCTAATTACTGGCTACAGATAGCACTTTCCCAAATGCTTTACAATAAGGTGTTTTAAAAAAATCTGTTACATATGATCAGTCAATAATGAAATGCTGGAGTAGGGGTTGGAGGGTTGGCTCAGATGATGAAATCTGCCATCTTTTAATGTAGCAAACAACTGAAAATATATCTTAGTTGAAAATTATCTTGATGACATTTTAAAAAGCTAAGTGCAATACTTGCTAAATAAGTCCTACGCTTGGCATCCTGGTGACAGAAGGGCTTGTAACCATTGTGTTGAAAGAACAAAACTCTAAGGGTACATCATAAAGCCACTTTATTTTTCTCTCCAACTCTCCCTTTTGCCTTTTATTTGGACTAAAGAGTGCTAATTGTCTTCTACCCTTAAGTGACATTCAAGCTAGTTTTCATAAGTCAGACAATAGAGCTCCTTCATTCACTTCTCATCACCAAAGAGTCATTTGGTAATTAGTTAGCTCAGGCCAGGTTAATAAAAATAACCTTGGAGATGATTTATCTCAGAGCTTCTGCCTTCACTCTGAGAAAGCAAGTAGGAGCCCACAAACTGGCATGAGACGAGGGCTTAACTTTTTCCTTAGAGGGCAGCGACTCCTAGTCAGTTGATAGTAGAAGGAAGGGAGAGAGAAAAGTGAAAAGAATGGAAACAGCCTTATTCGGTTGGCAATCACAAGTTAATGCCACTGCTCTGGAAGGGCTCATAACTGATTTGGGCCTCGAGGGGCCTTCAGGGATTCTGGGAACACCCTCCACCACCACAGAGAGGCACCATCATCCTTGTGTCCACTTGCCCTTTTTCCCCTGTTAAGATCTCAGCCCTGAAAGTGGCCCTCCCCATGAAAACTGCAGAAGCCCAAATTTTGTCTTCTTGTTCCTGATTCATAGAAGTCAGGGTGCCTTTGATTCGTCATGAGAGAGAATGAAGCCCTCCTGTTCTTCGGAGACAGCTGCACTTTCTATCTGTCTGATATCTCAGGAATGGTGTTTTTCACAAGATCTGGGAATATATACAGAGGAGTTCTTTAATTTCATTGAAACTTCCTCAGTAGTTTAGTAGAAAGACCAGAAATATGGGGAGGCACCAGGGTGTAGAAATTTGCAGGGAAGTCTCACCTCTGATGCTCAGCCTTCTGTGCCCAGCTCAACTTCAACCATATCCAACTTGCAATGTGAAAGGGAGTTAAGAGTAACAAACCTATTTTTTAAAATAACTTCCTTTTCTCTGAGCTAGTATCACTAGCAGTGCAACCATTGGCAATAAAACTGGGTATTCCCTCTCGCCGTCAGGGGAGCTCAGGCTGCCTTAATTGAAGTATTCCTGTTGTGGTCATCTCCAGCTTCTCATAGCATCTATTATTGCATTGCTTCTTTACTCACTGTTGGGCCTTAAAGATGTGAAATGAACTCTTGGTAAATATGGAATATGTGCGTGTAAAGACAATCTTCCAGAAATGTTTAAAAAGAAAAAAGGTGCACCTTTCTATCAGTAGCATGTTTATTTAATTTGGCTGATAACAATATTAAATGAGAAACCATATCTCATCAGCAGCCATATATGTAAAGTTCCTTTTAAGGTAATCCATTTATAAACAGATAGAAAAATACATATAAAAACGCAAAGGGATTTGGTAAGATTAGACTTCAAAGTAGAGATTTCATTTGGTTCTATTGTCAAATGAGACCAAGAATTGCAACAGTTATCCTGAAAGTTTCCTTTGACATTTACTTCCTCTGTTGGACAAAAGACTTCCTGTGCATCATAAAGTACTCATCCACACTTGACTGAAGCCCCTAGCTAATGTTTTTGTCCTCACTTGATCAGAATCCCAGGCTTAGTTCTTCAGTATGAACAGTGTAATGAGTTTGTAAGGCTAACAAAGATATAGTGCTCTTTAACTTGATAACACAGGTAAACTGCATCATAGAATTTGCAAGAAAACTTAATCATAAATTTGCTGCCAAAGTCTCTCTTCAAATGTCTGATATTCGATTAACAGTCTACCAGGGATATAAACTATTAGAATCTGTGGCTTTTCCAATTTATCTTTATATTTTGTTGCATCATACATAAGCCCAGCATCTAGATGTGTTATTCTGTGCTAATCCTTACCACCTTTGTTCCATTGTTATCTACTTACCTTCCTCTTCAATTCCAAAACACATCTTTAGGTATGATTTTTATCTGCCAACTTAAAAAAGTTAATCATTATTTGTAAACTGGAAAAAAAGTTTTAGTGTGGGGCGAGAGTGTAGAGACACAAAATGCCTTGTTGAAAGTTTATGTGTTAGCCTTCAAGGGAGAAGATATATTTTAAAAGCAGGAGAAAATAAATTGTAAAATTTTATTTATTTTTAATTTTTGGACAGTTGTGTTTCTATGACACCAATATAAGTGTATAATGATGAAGTTATATTTTTAAAGACGAGCAATTTAGAGACTATTTCAGATTCACAAAATGTATCATTATGCTCATTAACATGGACAGAATCTTTGATAGGCAATCTTATCCTGAAAGGGCTTTTAAGATTATAATTGAACTTAAAACTTTTTGTAGAAGGTTTTATAACAGACATTTTGCATTCATAGAAGTTGGGATGGGGCCAGGGAGTCCTCTTTCCTGTCCTCCCAAATTGCACAATCAACTGTAAAATTTTCATGTCCTTTTCCAAGACCTTAAACGTAGAGCAAGTGCCCCAAAGATACAGGATTAGGTGGTGCTAAATTAGGGTGATGGAAAAGAGTCAAAGTAGTCTATCTTGTCTGATGACTGCTTGTTTTCTGGCCTCCCCTGATTCAAGCTCATTAGCTTTTATTTTTTGCATAAAAGTATTATTAAACAGAAACTATAATAATGCAAAGAGATTTTTACATGAAATGAAAAATCCAAATGTTGCTATTGATATTGCATATTCTAATCAAAAGAGCCAGAAGGAAGCATCCGAGAAATATCATGAATATATGTAAGTATTTTATGAGATATATACCATTACATTTAGATCAGCGTGATTTAGCAATAGATCTGGTACAACCAACTTGGCAACATTTCGCACATATTGCCATATCAAACTGTCTCTTTCTTGGTGAATGACCATTCAAGTCCAAAATACTAGACAGTACTGACTGGCTGTTGTCCTCTGCTTCATCTTGCCTATTATGAATAATCTTCTTAAGTTCTTGAACGCCAACATTTGAATTTTTTCATGAAGGTACATATTGTGGTAGCTGTGACGGTGATGCTGTCTCTCAGACAGTGTTGCCTTCAGCTCTTGTAGCAAAAGAGGAGTGAATACCAATGTATTTAAGGACTCCACATTTTTGTTGATAGAGGATGGCATGATTTCTCTTCTGTGGCTTCTTCCTCGTTCAGACATCGCTGACCTGGAGGGAAGAATACCACACCCTTCTAGGGTGAGGCACTTTGCTCAAGCTTGTTTTAGCAGTTTGTTAAGTTCTTTGTTGATAAGCTGCTGAAAAGCAAAGATAAAGTTTCTAGAAAGTAAGAAGACAAATCACAGAAAGAAATTTCAATATTCAAACTAGACACACCTGATAAGTGTCTGTTTTCTAAAATATATAAAGAATTTAAAAATTCAACAAGAAAACTAAATTAAAACATGAGCCATGGCCAGGCATGGTGGCACATGCCTATGATCCCAGGACCCACGAGGCTGAGACAGGAGGATCACTGTAAGTTTGAGGTCAGTCTGGGTTATAAAGTAAGTTCAAGGCCAGCCTTGAACCCCTTGAACCCTGTCTCAAAAAGACAAAAATTAAAAAAAAATATGGACCAAACCTTTGATGACTACCTCGTCAAAAAGATACACTGTACAGATAGGAAGCTAAAGCCTCCAGAATGGGGCTCTGCATCATTTGTCTTCAGGGCCATATAAATTAAAACAACAACTTCATGCCATACGCGTCTGTTAGAATATACAGCTGCAGAAACAGAATGTGACAACCGCAAGTGCTGGGATGGTTCTCAGGAACAACAGAACACTCATGTATTGCTGATGAGAGGGCAAAATAGTCCAGCTGCTTTCAAAGACGGTTTGGCCATCTCTTACATGAGCATAGTCCTAACTTCCAATCCTTGGTATTTATCCAGAGCAGTTGAAAACTTATGTCCACATAAAATCCTACACCCGGATATTTATAGCAACTTTAGTCACAACTGCTAAAACTTAGAAGCAAGCAACACATCCTTGCAGATGACTTAATAAATACATTGTGTATATCCAAACAACAGAATAGTATTCAGGATTGAAAAGAAGTGAGCTACCAGGCCATGAAGAAGCATGGAGGCAATGTAAATGCCTGTTAGTAAGTGGAGGAAGCCAGGGTAGAAAGACTGTCCACTGTATGATTACACATGCATGCCATCCTAGGACAGGCAACGTGATGGAGACAGTTGAAAACATATTGTTGTCGGCAGCTGAGTTAGAAATATTATAGTCACTCAAATAGGTCTAGACCCTCAAAGGAGCTAGTAATGAAGAGGAAATATGTTGTAAGTGTAGGAGAGACAGGCACCTCGCTCTGGGCCAGACCTCAAGACAAAAGTAAATAAAGGGCCCCACATACTTCCCTAAGGAGAGACACAAGGGATTAATGCTCTAAATAGGTGTCAATCACCTTGAGAAAGCCAGGAAGAGTCAGTGGCCCAACCCCCTACGAGAAGAGCCCCTGTTCAGTATTCATGCCTTTTTGCTATGACTCACTTCCCTGTTTGATGCTGATTTAATCAATTTTACCTGAGCAATAGTACTTATTGGTTAGCTGTAGTTTTGTCTGACATCATGCCCACTAGTGAGTTCCCATATTTCCCACTGTAGACATGTCTCACCTCTGGATTTGCTCTGTAAAAATCCCTAGGAAAGACAAGCTCCTTGGTAACCCACTCGGGTTCCCTTTCTGTCTCTCTCTCTGAAGCAGAACCTTTTTCTTCCCCACTCAATAAATACATTCTATTCCTAACTTCTGTTGTTCCTGAAATTCACTCTTCAGTTTTAGAAAACATGAACTCTTCCCAGGTATCTTTCACGCTGGGGATTTCTTTCCTGTGTATCACTTTCCTTTGTTGCAGCACCAGCTGGCAGGGGTGGGGAGGGTGCTGAGGTGGGTGAGAATAGGTGAGTAGCAGGCTCAGCTTGGCAGGAAGAAAAGGATAGGGCGGCAGCAGTAAATCCGGGTACCCAGGTTCACTAAAACGCTTCTGGAAACACACACACACACACACACACAGACACACACACACACACACACACACACACACACACATATACACACACACATCCTGAGCTACTGAGGCATTGTCCACACTGCACATAGCTTGAAATCTATGTAGGGTAACTGATCCAAGTGCCCTGGTTTCCCAGTCACAATCTCCCATACCCTCTGGCTATGTGAGGACTGATTGGTCCCTTCAGTGGCTACCATGAACTGAAAGAAGGCCGTTTTAGTTCACAAAAGGTATGAAACTTTTCTCTTAAATGTATCAAAGTTCTTACTTTTGCTTTCCAGCACGGGTGGGCTCACTGTCGGCTACTCCCATAGCAGTTAGTTCGCCTGTACACCCTTTTAATCCACACAAGTAAGAAACCGAAGCTAACAAAGTTCAACACGATAGCTGTGCTTAAGGTGAGCTGCAGCAACAGAGCTGGGTCTGGATTCTTCTGAGCTTCTCTGTGGGTCAGGTGGGGGGGAGAGCAGGAGGGCCAGCAATCCACCAACCCAGACGACACATTCAGGCCTAATCAGAAAGCGCAGGTGCTTTCGGGAAAACACAAAACAGACAAACCGACAAACAAACTAATCCCAGGAATTCTACACTGTCTCTGACCATCGATTTAGAATACAACTGAAACAAACTCACAGACAAACTCTGGCCACATTCTCAGCTTTACCGAGACCAAATGGCTGCCACATCTGGGAGCCCGGGCCCATCAAATTGTCAGCCTGGAGGAAGAATAAATGTCTGGTCGAACCAAAAACAGATAAGGAATCCAGTTTTAAATCTTACCTAGGTCAATCAATTTTATATTCTTTATAAGTCACTTGCTAAATTTTAATGACATTATTTTATATATTATTTTTCTGTTGATTTTTTTGAGTTAGTCATATTTTCTAAAAGTTTAATCTTGCTAGGTAAATAACTCACATATGTTCTTCCCACTATGTAAGTTTTCTTTGCTTTGCTGTTTCCTTTGCTATGCAGAAACTTTTTAATTTGACATGGTGTCATCTGTATAGTTGTGCTTTGTTACCTGTGCTTTTCAGGTCATATCTTAAAGTAATTCCCTTATATTTTCTCACACTTTTATAGTACAAGAACATTTCTTAAATGTAAAATTTTGATACATCTTGAGTTGATTTAATTTTTGTATATGGCTGAGTTATAGAGGTTTAGTTTCTATATAACCATATTGAAGGTTATTCCCTTCCTTCCTTCCTTCCTTCCTTCCTTCCTTCCTTCCTTCCTTCCTTCCTTCCTTCTTTCCTTTCTCTCTTTTTCTTTGTGGTACCAGGGATTAACTTGGGACCTTGTGCTTGCCAGATAGGCACTTATGCTGCTGAGCTATCTCCATGGCCCCCAAAGGTGATTCCTTTCTACAATAGAAAATTTTCATGCTTTTGTCAAAGGTGAGTTGACACTGCCAGGCATGATAGTGCACATCTATAGTCCTACTATGGGAGAGGCTGAGGCAGGATTACCATGGGTCAAGGCCAGCCGGGTCTACAAAGTGAGTTTAAGGCCAGTTTCAGCAATATAGAGATAACTCAGTGGTCTAAGCACGTGCCTGGCAAGTGCAAGGATGGTGTTCAATCCCCAGTATCTCATACTGTGCCGGGCTTGGAACCCAGTGCACTGTTCCAGCCCCCAAAATTGGGCATGGTGACACATGTCTGTAGTTCTAGTGCTAGAGAGGCTGAGACAGGAGGATCACTAGAAATCTGAGTCTGAGCTTTGTAATGAGACCCGTCCATCCATCCATTCATCTATCCATCCATCCATCCATCCATCCATCCATCCATCCATCCATCCATCCATCCAATCAGTTGAGTAAATACATTAATTTATTTTTTGATTTTCTTTCTTTCTTTCTTTTTTTTTTCCTCTTGGCAGAACAGGGAATTGAACTCAGGCCTTTGCACTTGCCAGGGAAGCGCTTATTCTACTGAGCCATCTCCCTGGCCCCTTTTGAGTTTCTATTCTGTCCAGAATATGTATGTATTTGTTTTATGCCAGTACCTTGAAATTTTGGTTACTCTTACTTTAAGTATATTTTTAGCTCAGGTATTTTAATGCTTCCTCTTTGTTCTTTTTGATCAGAATTTGTTTGACTATTTAGGATCTTTTGTTTTTTCATGCAAATTTGAGGAGTTATTTTTCATTTCTGTGCAGAAAATCATTGACATATTGCCATAACTATATGGACTCTGTACATTGCTTTGGGTAGAATGACATTTAAACAATAATTGTTGCAATTCTTGGTTATGGATTTCCATCAGGTTGTTCCATTTCAGTTTCTTGCATTACCATTTTGTAATTTGTATTGTAGAGATCATCTGTTTTGTTAGTTAAATTTACTCCTAGGTATTTGATACATTCATTTTTATAGCAATTGCAAGTGAGCTTGCTTTGTTGGCTTCTTTCTCAACAATTTTGTTATTGGTGTATAAAGAAATCATTAATCTTTTTGTGTTTATTTTGTGTCCTGTAACTTTCTGAATTTGTTTATCACCCATCAGATTTTGTTATGTTTCTTGTTGAAGTCTTTAGTTTTTCTGTATAAAAAGTTATGTCATCTGCAAACAGGGATTATATGACAACCTCCTTTTCTCACTTGAATACTTTGTTTTTCTTCATCCTAATTTATTACTCTGTCTAAGCGTTCCACTCTTGTATCATGTGAAAGTATGTAACAAATCCCACTTGATCATCATTACTTTCTGTTGATGTGAAATATTATGTCTATCAATTTGCCTCTATTGAGTCATCTTTTTATCTCTGGGATAAATCCCACTTGTTCATGATGTATAAACTTTTTTTTTTTAATTTTTTTTAAACATTTATTTATTTATTTAGTCTGTGTGTGTGTGTGTGTGGCCAGCTCAGCCCACCAGGGGGCGGGGCTGCCTGGCATGTGGTGCTGGGGGATTGAACTGCGGTCCCTGTGCTTTGCCAAGCTTGTTCCAAGTAGGTGCTTTAGACCACTGAGCCATCTCACCAGCCCTGTATAAACTTTTATGTGCTAATATTTTGTTGAGAATTTTTGCATTTGTGTTCATTAATAATATTGGTATCTAGTATTCTTTTTAGTACTTGTTATGTCTTTATGTAGTTTTTGACATTGGGGTAATGCTAACCTTGAAGAATTAGCTTAGGATTATTTTTCCTTAATATTTTTGAATGATTTGAGAATTGCTTTTTGTTTTCTCAAAAATTTCATAAAATTCAGCAGTAAGCCATCTAGTTTACTAGAACTTTTTCCCTTTGTCTTGCTTCCTTTCTTTCTTCTTTCATTTCTTCCTTCCTCCAGTCATCTTTATTTTTTCGTGTGTGTGTGTGTGTGTGTGTGTGCGCGCGCGCATAGGGGGCTTTCATTACTGATGGAAGCTTGCTGTGTATCATTGTTTTTTTTAGGTTTTCTGTGTCTTCACAGTTCAGTTTTGGTAGGTTGTACATGTCCAGACATGTACCCACTTCTGAGTTTCCAAATTTGCCTTCATTACTTTGACTTGGTAATTTTATGATTTAGAATACCAACTATTTGGTTCATTGACGTATACGTTTGCATATATAGCATATATAGTTTGCTCTTTGTACAGTTTGCAAAGGCTTCTGTTCGCAAACAATTTGGTTCACACAGAAATGTGGTCTGCAAAATTTTGGTTCTGTCTATGAGTTCTGCATCAGGTGACAAACACGACTACAGCTGCCTTCGGGTTTGTGCACCAAGGTACCACTGTGCTGTAGTTTCTAATGGTCTTTGTGTTTCTTTCGAAGCATTTCTGATACTTCCTTTTTCATCTCTGATCTTGTTTTTCTTTTCTTCGTTACTTTCACTTGGCAATTTTATCTTTTAAAATATCAACTATTTGGTTCATTGACATATTCATTTGCATACATAGCATATATAGTTTGCTTTTTGTATTTAGTTTTCCTAGTTCCTTTAGTTGCATAATTTTTTTATTCCTGAGCACTTTTTGTCTTCTTTTTTATTTTATTGATTGATTGATTGATTGATTGATTGTCTTTAATACAGGGTCTGCAGGGTCTCACTACATAGATCGGACTTGTAGTGATCTGCCTGTTTTCAGCCTCCCAAGTGCTGGGATTACATGCGTGCGCCACCATGCCCAGTCTCAATCTCCATGTCAGTGCACCC
>NW_004524600.1:20407196-20420829 GCF_000260255.1 Octodon degus
TTTGTAATCAGTTGCTCTTATTGAATTGATCCATTTATCACTACATAGTGACCTTTTTTTTTTTTAACAGGTTTTGGAACAGAGTCTACTTTATCTGATATGATTATAGCCACTCCTTCTAACTTTGGCTTTAGTTTGTGGCTCATCTTTTCCCATTCCTTTGCTTTTGATACATGTGTGCCTTGTGGTGGGGTTAGTTTCTTATAGGCAACACATTACCAAGATCTCATCTTCAAAAAATCTATGAAGATAATATGTCTCCTTTAATTTGGGAAGTTAATCAATTTTTATTCATGGGTATTACTGATAGGTAAAGACATATGCCTGTTCTCTTAAATTTTTCTGTCTTTGGGCCGGAGGTATAGCTCAGTGGCATAAGCGCCTGCCTAGCAAGTGCAAGGTGCTGAGTTCAATCCTCAGTACCAGACAAACAAACAAGCCTTGCTGTCTCAGTTACTCTTCTCTCAGTGCTGGAACAAATACCTGACATCCAAAATGAAGGAAGGAAAGGTTTATTTAGCTCACAGTTACTGGAGGTTTCAGTCCATACTTGGCTGGCTCCAAAGCATGGTGGCTCATGGCAGAGGGCACCCTTTGATGACAGCAGCAAAGAGCTCAGAGCAAAATGGAGGAGTGGCAGGAACAATGGCAACAGAAAGCAAGTCTGCCTTTCTGTCTCTTATGTTACATTCAGGCTATCCACCCCAGGCGGGGTATAGCACTCACTCCTATAATCCCAGAAGTACTTGTATCCATAATCCCAGCAGTACTGAGACCCAAAATCCCAGCCCTGGATCATGAATTAATCACAAACTGTAGCACTGTTCCTCAATGACTACATGAGGCTTTGGGGGGACAAATACACACAAACCATAATACTTGCCCCTAAATTTTTTCTGTCTTTTATATCCTTTGTTTCTTACATTCATGATCATCTTAGCTTTCTGTTGCTAGGTTTCATTATTTTGCCTTTCTAGGATATCTGCCCTACTGTTGAACATTTTACTTCTGCGTCTTTTCTTTCTGCTAGTTACCATCAATTTCTTCCTAGTGTAAAGCTCACTTCACTATTTTTTATGACGCTGTCCTGGTGACAGTGAATTACCTAAGTTTTGCTTATCTTGGAAAGTTGTTATTTTTTATTATTGGACTCTAATGGTTATAGTTTTGTTGCTTGGCAGTATTTTTCTTTCAAGATTTTGAATATATTGTAACATTCTTTCCTGGCCTGTAAGGAAGTCTGCAGTTAGTCTAGTGGGGGTGTCTTTATGAGTGACTCAATGATTTTGTCTTTCTGTTTTTAGAACTTTCTCTCTTGCTTGTATTTTCGACAGTTTGATTATAATATGCCTTGGAACAAAACTTTTTTGGTGAAATTTATTGTAGGTAGTTTGAATTTCTTGGACTTTAATGTGCACATCTTTTCCAAAATTTTGAAAACCTCTAACAATTACTTCAGTGAATGGCATTTCCATGCTTTTCCTCCTTTTTCTTCCTCCTGGAACATAAAGATTTGGTTGGCTAATGGTGTCTAACAAATCTCAGTTGTTTTCTTTATTGTCTTTAATTATAATATGTATTTTTATTTTCTGTCTTATTTCAAAGATCTGTCTTTAATCTCAAATTTTCTCTATTCAGTCTGATCTGTTATGATGTTGATGCTGTTCACTGTACCTTTTATGTTTTGATTTTTGTGATACAAAATTTTGCTTTATTCTTTTTCTGTTTTCTGTCCCTAAAACCAGCTGTCATCAACATTGTAAATATCTGGGAATGTCCAGATAGCCTAAGTAGCCTAAGTAAGCAGGGTTGTAGGAATGTACTGCAAGCTGGGATGCAGGGCCCCACAGCTTGGCTGGCATGGAGCATGTGTCTCTGTCTTGGTTACGTTTATCTCATTGCTGGGACAAATACCTGACACCCAGAAATAAGGAAGGAGAGGTTTACTCAGCTCACAGTTTGTGGAGGTTTCAGTTCATACAAACCTGGCTCCAAGGCAGCGTGGCATATGGCAGAGGGCAGCAGTTCATGGCGGTAGAATACAACAAAACAGCAAGAGCAAAAAGGAGGACTGACGGCACCAATGGCTACAGAGAGCAAGGCTGTCTCCCTTAAGTTACATTCAGGCTACCTGCTCCAGGCTAGATGTAGGACTCACGCCCATGATTCAAGCAGCACTCACACCCATGATCCCAGTGGATCATGAGTTAACTACAAACTCTAGAAGTCCGCCCCATGGCTGCATGAGGCTTTGGGGGGGCAACATAAACCATAGCAGTCTCCATGCACTGCAGTAGTGGTCATAGTCACACTGCCCTATGACCTTCTGCCTCAAATACTGCAGGGAAGAAACTTGAATTTTACCTGTTTCTGTTCTTCATTATGGAAACAAGTGGGCCAGGCATCCCTAGTTTTTCATCTGGCTGATGCCACTTTTAATTCTGATGATGGAAATTTCTGTCTCTTTCTCTTTACCTTTTACTCAGTGTGATTTCCTGTTTACAGTTATATGGTGTTTTCCAGAACCCAAGCCAGGGTTTAAATTATTTCTTTATTATTTTTCTGTCTTCAATTGCATTCATCTCGGATTTTTTTTTTTTAATTTTAAAGAGGGCCAGTCAAATAGTTCAGCGGATTAAAGCACCTGTGTAGGTAGAGTGCAGCGGCCAGAGTTTGATCCCCGGTCTGCTGTGCCAGCCCTGTTCGTGGGGGCGCACTGAGACAGCGATTGAGACTGGGAGTGGTGGTGTGTGCCTGTAATTCCAGCGCTTGGGAGGCTGATCACAGGAGGATCACTATGAGTCCAATCTATGTAGTGAGACCCTGTAGACCATATAGACTGTATAAATTCCAATAATAAGTAAATAAATGTTTTATATATTTGTTATAGGGTCTCACTATGCAGCTTGGACTTGTAGTGATCCTCCTGTTTTCAGCCTCCACAGTGCTTGAATTACAGACGTGCACAACCACACTCAGTCTTGGTGGCCAGGCATGCTCCAGGTGGGGTTGGTACAGCATGAGATATTGGGGATCAAACCTGGGTCCTTGAGCTTGTCTAGGCAGGTGCTTTGGCTACTGAGCTATCTCTGAGGACCCTCATCTCTGATTTTTATCTATTTTTTTTTCCTTTTGATTGCTCCGAGTACAATTTTCTCTCCTTTTACTGAGCTTCAATCTCACGTGATTGAATTGAGATCTTCTTTAGTAGTTAGGCATTTACTGCTGCCAATATCTCTCTGAACACTGCTTTAGTTGCATCCAATTATAACGCTTCTTTGTTGTGCTATATCCTGGTTAAGAGAAGCTAACTGTACAACCTTCCAACTCCCATTCCTTTCTGTGGGATTTCCACCATAATGTGACAGTTTACAACATCAAAACTGCAAATAACTACAACTTAAACATTTCTTTTTCTCCAGTGACATTGGCTGAATATTTACTACCACAGTGTTCTGTGTCCTAATAATTTCAATGCATCATTTTTATTTTCCACTCAAAATATTTTCCTACTCATCTTTTGATTCTCATTTTAACTACTGACTTATTTATAATGATTTTGTTTAATTTAGAAATATATGAGGATTTTCCCAGATACCTTTTAGCTACTTATTTCTAATTTCTGTTGTAATTCCAGAACATATTTCATATGATTTCAATTATTAAAATTTCTGTTTTAGAATTTGCTTATGGTTTGAATAATAGCTTATTTTTGTTTGATAATGTTTTATGTGCAGTTGAATTAATTGTATATCTAGCCATAGTTGAATGAAATAAAAATATATACTAGCTCACATGGATGGGTTCATAGTGTGTGTTCTATGGCCTTCCTAGTTTCTACTTTTCTTCTACCAGTTGTCAAAAAAGCACTGAATTCTCCAAGAATGATTATAAATTTATTGTTCCTTTTAGTTTTAGAAACTTTTGCTCTGTGTATTATGAGGTTTCATTATGAGATACATACACATGTGTCATTACGCCTTCTTTCTGAATTAATACTTCCATCATATGTCATGCACTTTATCTAATTTGTCTGATATTTTTGAAGCTCCTCCAGCATTCCTTTGATCAGTGTTTTAAATAATTTTTATTCTTTAATTGTTTAATAATAGCTTTACTGAATTGTAACTTACATGCTATAAAATTAATTTCTTTAATATGTACAATGCAGTGGATTTTGGGAGATATGCAGAGTTATGCAATGTTAATTTTATTGTCAGGATGTTTTTTATCATTTTTCACCCAACATCAGCATCTGCATTCTTTAGCAATTACTCTGTACTGTATAGACTCTTACATTTAGCATGATTTTTTTAAGGTTTATAGTTGTAGCATGTATCAGTATTTCATTCTTTTTTATGGCTACGTAATAGTCACGTGTGTGCATACTACATTTATCTCTTGATAAGCATTTTGCTTAATTCCACTTTGTTTTACTTTGCTTCTGTTCTACTGACATTTTTAACCTAAAGCATATAGCTTGTAAGTCGTCTATTAGTTGAATCTTGTTGTTATGTCCATTTTAGCATTTTATTTTCCTTTAATTGATGTGCTTGAGTCATTGTAATCATTCATATGGTTTCATTAGAATTTAACAACTTAAATGTTTTGTGTTCATTTTATTTTATCTCCCTTTGGATTATTTAAGGTTTTAATGATTTATCCCTATTATTACATTAGTATTTTGTTATGTATATCTCCATGAAATGTTTTAGAGGTTGCCCTTAGGTTTAATAGTACTTTTTTTAAATACCAGGAATCAAACTCAGGACCTTACACTTGCTAAGCAAGTGCTTGTGCCACTGAGCTGTATCCCCAGCCACTCATTGCTTCAACAAAAATATACCTTCACATAATTTTACAATACTTTATATGTAGTATAAGGACATAACTAGTGATTTCAAATTGATTACAACTAACTTTGTATTAGATCAATTATTGCCCTTTAAAAACTTGAAATATACATAAAATAAATTTTATGTTCATTTGTATTACTAGAATTTTTATTTCCTTTCATTGATTCAAATTTCTTGCTAACATTATTATCCATTCATAAAGAACTTGCTTTAATTTGTCATGTAGACATGTTGTCAATTACTGTATCTCTGACTCTCTATTATCCTCCTCTACCTTATTTTTTTCCTTCCTCCTGTCTCTCCTTTGTTCACTGTTCTTGTATTTTTTAAATTTATTTTGAATGATATTTTCTTGTTTTGAGATACAAAATTCTGACTTAAAAGACTTTTTCTTTTAACATTTTACAGATGTCACTCTGTTGTGTCTGGGTTGCAAAATGTAAAAAGCCCTCATTATCCTTATTTTGTTCTTCTGTGCATATCTTTTCTGTTTTTCTTTGGCTCTCAGAAGTTTCAATGTGATAAGTCAGGGATCTGTATGCATTGATATTTATTTCAATTGTTATTATGTGAACTTCTTGGATTTACAGGGTGGTGAATATAACTAAATTTGGAAAATATTATTTTTCTCTTATTCTAGGATTTCAATTATACACATGTAACAGTTAATACTTTGTATCAACTTGAGTTTAGAAGCTTAACTAAGTGACTAAGTAGTTCTACATCCTAGAGTGTAAAGGACATGCCTTAAGGTAACTATTTATGCTGTAGGATTCTGTAATGGTTGATTCATTGTGTCAAGTAGAGAAGTTAAGTGACTCAGCAGGTGGCCTAGGTCCTTACTTTGTGATCATGCTTATATAAGAGGAGGACAAGGAGATGGTGTGAGTACTACACCTGCTGTAAGGCAGGTAGCCTACATACAATATAAATGATGAAAGGAGGCTTTCTTTTTCCTCTCTTTTTCTTTTGCTGTCCTCCACTGCCATGAAATATTGCCCTTCTGACATGACACCGTGCCTTGGAGCCGGCTAATTATGTACTGAAACCTCTATAAACTGAGCTAAATAAACCTCCCTTCCTTTAACTTCGGATGTTGAATATTTTGTCTCAGCAGTGAGAGAAAAGTAACTAAGGTAGAATTTGGTAGCAGGAGTGAGGTCATTGCTGTGATTATACCTGAGCATATGGTTCAGTAGCCTTTGGGAATGGCTTTTGGGAAGAATTTGAAAAGGTTCAGAGATGTGGTCTGAAAGAGTATAGCTGAAATGCTTTAGGCTGTTCTGTATGGAAGGTTCTGGCCAGAGCTCAAAAAACTGGAAGGCTGATAGGAATTCTGATAGTAAATACAAGACTTCAAAGGATTCTGCAGGGAAGGACTACATTGGCTATTGGACTCCACACAATGTGTGTTATGGTGTGGCAGAAACTCTGTCTGCATTTTGCTTATGTCCAAAAACTGAGATTAAGGGCAGCAGACTAATTAGTATGGCAAAAGAAATTTCAAGGCAGTTGAATAATGATACAGTGCCGTGCCTATTGTAGGGGGATTTTAGCCATATTTATGCTAAGAGTCAAGAGCAGAGAGTGCAGCAGAATGATTTAAAATGTGAGTTTGACAAGAAAGGAAGCTCAAGTAAAGCTGTGTACTGCAATTATAGAGCTGAGGAAACCCTGATTGCTGAGAAGGAGAATATAAAAGATAGCCTGAAGGAGTCATGAGAAGCAGCAAGTTTCCACTCATGGCAGCCTCGAAACTGCAGGGTGAAAGACTTCTTTGAGGAGAAAATCACTGAGTACCATGTTCCAAAATGGAGGTGGCCGCACCAAGTTGGAGAATGGTTGTAGCATAGAAAATTTGATATTTTTAACTGCTTGCACACATTCACTTTTTGTAAAAATTCTTTTTAAAAAATTAATTTTATCCAGCTTGGTTAATATTTGTATTATACCCTCAATTTCAGCTTTACGTTCAATCTGCCTTCCCTTCAGTTTTGTCTATTGCCATTAAATATATGTTTCATGCCTGTCATAATTTTTTTATCTGTAACATTTCTATTTGATATTTTCTAATTATTTGATTGTTATTAATATTATCTCTCTGATAATTTCCACTGTCCATGTTCCTCCCAGAAATTAATCATAGTTATATTAATTTTTCTGTTTTGTGACTCCAGTATCAGAGACATATTTAAGCTTTGTTCTGTTTATTGCTTTATCTTAGTTCTGGAAAGACAGATAAGCTTTCATTGAAAGCAGAATGTTTGCTGGTAGAGAGTTGCAACTTCTGGAAAAACAAGTACATATTTTTGCTTAGAAAAATACAGTACTGTTTAGTGGAAATATAATTCATGACATTTATGCAGTTTAGATTTTTTAATAGCTTTATCTTCAGAAGTAAATTTAATTTTAGCAACATATTTAATGTAATTGGGCCTAATCAAAGCACTGTTATCTTAACATGCAGCATATATTTGAAGTGCTCAGAAGCCACGTGGATTTTGTCTTCAACGCTAGACAACATAGTTTGAATATTTCCAGTGCTTAGAGTGGACAGTGGTTTTTCAGAGTTTCTGTCTCTTTCTCCATTGTCCTCATATTTTGCCATTCTCTCTAGGCATTAAGTCTGTGCTCTTAACACCCCAGTGGCAGCACTTTGTTCTTCATTGGTAGTGTGTGACTTCACTGTGAGGAAGGCACAGTAATTTGTTCCTCTGTCTCAAAGGTGGAGGCCTTTCTTTGTTATACAGTTCTTGCTTTATCTGGATCTTAACCATCCAGCAGAAAAGTATAAAAATGAGGTATAAAAAGTAAAGCCGTGTTAATATGCTGAGCTGTAAAAGGCTCAATTCAACAACTTCTGACATTGACAGCCCTACAGATAACCCACTACTACTATGGGCTACTGGGCTATATTGGATTATTTTGCTGAACTCACACACCTACAATATTTAAATGGCAATAGAATACCCATCTATGACAAAACTGAACAAATAAAAGAGGCTACAAAGGTGGAGGCCTCTTCAGTGATTCTTCTTTTGTTTCTAATAGTTTGGGTCCACTGTGTACTTCTGCTCCTTCTCCCAAATCAGAGATTTTGTCTTTGATTCTTTCCCCCATACATTGTCTCCACGTTAAAGGTGCTGATGCTTTCCAATTACCCCAGAGACTGAAGATCGTGACTCCCCAGGGGACTTAGGAGCTATGGATCCTGATAGATCGCTATTCTTTTCCTCCAGGGTGTTCTTCTTTCCAGTCCATTATCTTGCTGTGA
Organism: Octodon degus; assembly: GCF_000260255.1. Lineage (NCBI taxonomy): Eukaryota > Metazoa > Chordata > Mammalia > Rodentia > Octodontidae > Octodon > Octodon degus. The sequence goes on from NW_004524600.1 coordinate 20,415,327, forward strand.
ATATAGCATAGCATCCAGTGAAGTCTGTGAGGTCTGAAAGTGTGTGCAGTTTCTCTTGTGTTTTTGGTTTGCAGCTGAATGCTGTCACATTCAATCACACTCTACTTTTAACAAGATGGCATATTTGAATAAAATCATTTTCACTGGCTTCTATGGGGTTTGTGCCTTACATTTTCCTCAGATAATCCAGGGTTAGTGCATTTTTTTTTCTTGGATACTCACTGGGTTTCACATTAATTCGTTGCTCTGTGACTTATTTTAGGGAATCAAGATGCATTGTAATTTTACAGATTTTCTCCAGTGTCTGTGTATTCTATAAAAGAATGAAATAATTCTATTTTCAACTATCTTCCAAGAGTAAGTGGAATTCATGATTATTATTTTCGATATGTATAATTATCCTGTTTCCAAGAAATCTACAGTACACCTTGCTGAATATTACTGCTAGTCATTCAGTACACCCTATCTTTTTAGAGAATGTCATATTTTGTTTTTTGTTTTGAGAAACAATATGTTTTAGTATGTTTATTAAGCATAATTTATAGTAAATTGATAAATATATTTTCCGTACCACCTCTCCCCTCTAGAGAAGCTAATATCTAGGTAGGAGATGAGTGTCTCTTCTTCGTACTTTCTGATACATTAGGAACCAGAGATACAGATATTTCTTTGTGGCTGGAGTAATGGAGATTTGGTCTTTGTAATGATGAAGAAACAAAGTGAGACTAGCACGTGGCAAGTGAAATTCTCCTTTGACACATGAAGCTATAATTCTTGACAGAGTGACACGTTATTGGGTGTCTATGGTAGGTGAAATCCCATCATTTTACCAGGAGTTGGCCTGAGACTATGATGTACTAACAATTTATGCTGCCAGCTATCACTGTGATTGACCATTTATGTTCAAAATGCATTTAGACAAACTGCCTTAATCTGACGTTTCTGTCTTCCTGGTGTGGATTGTTGTCATGGCTCCTGGCTATGAGTCACATCTCCTAACTAGTGGCATTATGATCCCATGCCTTTGTTGACACCAAAATTTTGTGTGTATGTTTAATGTTGTTTATATTGGAGCTTTCTGTGACAAGTTAGATCCCATCTGTCTGCCCAATAACAAACAAAATTACAAATACAACATAGGAAACACTGTTCAGATATCCAAAATTGTTCCCTACCATTTGGTTTTACTAATATGCTAACATTTAGAGCTGATAAATAAATGAAAGAAGGATAGGATCTTGAAATTGGGATGATCTTTATGAAAACTAAAAGATGACAGCAGTATTTTTTAAGTGGAAATTGTTTGTGTTCAGATTGGTAAGACCTCAAATACTTAATTCACTTAATTCTCTTTCTCAAAGGCTCCAGTTCTATGAAGCACATTGGTGATTATATTTTATGCTGGTGATGACCAAAGTGTTTGCCTCCCTCTTTGGAGCTGAGTCTGAAGGGAAGATGTGGACATGTGGTATACTGATACTCTTTTTTAATCTAATCATTTTCATAAATTTGGAAAACATATTCACCCTTCACTGGGCACTTTTTCCTATTATAATTAATGAGTTACAGTGGTACAAAATGTCTCTATATATTACAGGTGGATTTGTGCAAAGTTTTAAAAATCTGTAATTGTCTCAATTTTGAGGTAGAATATTTTATTTGACTATTCATTGCCTTTTGTATATTGGGGCAGCTGTCATTGGGAGATGCTCTGGGCTTTTTCTTAAGTTGAACTCAAGTGGACATATGTGAGAATTTGAGGAAATATGTTTAACATAGAAGTAAGCATTCAACAATTCAACACTTTTCCCCTATCAAACTATTTGTTTCTCACAAGCTTATTCTATAAAGTCCCTTGTAAATAGAATGATGAACATACTAATATGCTCAATAAATGTGTGCTGGATTAATAAAATATCATAACTGACTCTGGGATATCCCTCAATGGTGGTCCTTGACTATGAGCTTCTGCTTCATCCATCTCTTTTCAAAACCCTTCTAACTTTGACTCACAAGCATGCATGAATTAAAATATTATTCAGACTTATAAATACCCACCATTATTGGTATTATTAATACTCTTTTGTTTTAAAGAGAAAAACACCAGCTCTTCTCATTTCAGAGCAAATAACACAACTGTAAAAGCTGTTGCCAAGCAACCTGCATTCACAGCTCAGATGGGCTGAACTGTTTATATCCATATGTGGATAAAATTGACCAATTCCTTCTCAGAAAAATGTACCTATGAAGTCTTTGATATGATTATTCTAACATTTTAGGGTGTCATTAGAGACATTATTATTCCATGGGAGCTTGGGAAAGGGGCACCTCCTCTGCACATACCTCTGATGACACATGTGTCATGTCATATTATAAATATTTAGCTTGAGGTCTCTTTCTGCATTAGACTGAGAGTTCTTTGAGTATTGTGTTGTGCTTGTCTTACAAAAATAATTCAATCCATATCAAGCACTCCACAAGTGTTTGATGGATGCAAGGAGAAATGTTTACATGCAAGGATCTAAGCCATGTTTTTTTCTAGAAAATTATCTTCTTAGTAGAATTTAGAGGAAGGAAGCTGTTAGACTGTTAGATAAAGAAGTCAAGCAATAGTAAATCGCAGTAAGCTCAAATGAAGCAGTAAGTTAAAAATATTATAGTGAGAACATTTTAGAGTCAGAAAAAAGTTTATCAAACATTTAGCCCAGAGGTTCTCAACCTTAGGTGTCACCTGACTCACACAAAGCGCTCAGGAACAGAACTGAATTAGCATGAAATGTTCAATTTTTTTCCACCTTTTTCTAAGTTCCCTACTTGATTCAACTGTAGAGTGAATATACTACAGACAGCCAAACAAACCCATTTTATGGTGGCGAAAACAAAGAGTAAGGAGAGTTGGAGCTCCTGGAGAGACTACTACTGATGAAGTCACTTGATAATCATGTGATGTCTGACTTTAGCTGCCAGGACCTCATTGTGTGCAGAGGGGTGATAATAATATTAATTATGGGACTGGTGGCGAGTATGAGTGGGATGAGATGTAAAATATTTCCTAAACCATGCTGGATGAGATCCTGGTAATGGTTGTTTCTCTGAGTTGCATACACATTGAAAACAGAACCTTGGTCCATTTTCCACCAGACTTTCGATACCATAAAAATAGTATGAGATTTTTCCAGTCCTCATTTTGTTTATAAAGAATGAGTAAGCAATTAATACATGTGTCAGAATCCCTGTGGAATATTCCTGAGGGTCTCAAAAGGGTAAGCTAAAATAGTTTAAGGAAAAGATATTTTTTTCAACCAAAGGTAAGGTTAAAGAAGGCATCCAGAATAGTGCTGCAAGTCAAGCCTTAGAAATCAAGGGTCAGATGGAGCTTCATACTTTCTGTGGCAGCAGGGTTCACTTGGCAGAAGCTAAATGAAAATTAAAGCAACAGAGCAACTGGCCAAACTGCAACCCTGCAGAAAGGGAGCAGATACTGGACTCCGATTCCTCTCATTTTTCTAATTCCCTTCTGGGGATCACATTGACCAAGTCAGGAGATGGAGAAACTTCTGTTGAAGTATTTCTAAAAGTCAGTCTTCTGAAACACAGAACAGGTTGAGGGATGGAGAAAGCGCTGGAAGGGAAAATTGTAAAGATCTAGGCAATCACTAGGCTGCTATTTTATGCTGGCTACTGCTTATGCAAAATGATTTCAAAGCTTATGTTGCTTTGAGACTGGTCCAATTGAACATAAATTATCCCAGAATGACTGATGTTCTTTGTTGAACAGTCTTCTTTGCCAGTAGTTCATATATATATATATATATATATATATATATATATATATATATATGCTAACTGTGTCCTCAAATGAACTATTCCTTGTAAGGAAATGTAAACTTCACTACTGAAAGTGGGTAAGTGGGCTCAGTGGAGAAGAGAATCAGCTTTCACATTCAGCACATGTCCCCCTTCGTGGACTACTCAGGATGAATTCAGCCTATAAGGTCCATTAGCCAAGGACAAAAACCCACTCCTGTTTAAGCAGCTGCCTGGTTTTCCAGAGCTACCTGTTCATCTGTTTATTTTTTATTTTAGACAACTAAGAATGAGAACACCTGCTCCTTATGACAAGGTGGAGATGTTCTGAGGGAAATAAGAATCATTCTTGTGAAACAATGAGGCTATTAAAAACAAAGAGATGCATATACTGCACTAATTTTCATCATTAAGTAAGACATAAGATGCCTGACATTTTGGTTCTTTTACTAAACTTTACAGAAGGTTCAAAGGTGAGTTAAGAAGGCCCTGCCTTTGATGAGTTCAAGGCATCAGAAGGAGAACCAGAAATGAGACATTCATTAAAGGGGGATGGTATAGATGAATGTTTTCTTATCCTTTTATAATTTTGTGCACATTTGTTTTATAATTTTTGTGTATTTTTGTGATCATATATATAAAACAATATTTTCATAAACTATAGTCTATATTCACTTCTTAAATTTTAGACAGAAAAATAAAAATAACAATATAACAGTTTCAAAACACATTGTAGGAGAGTTATAATAATGAATGCATTACATAATGTTGTTTTCATAGTTGTTATGCAGAGTCCAAGATATGTGCATGATGTCTTATCAAAACAATATTAGCACAATCCTTTCTTGTCAATTACCTGGGTGCAACTAGCTATATGACTATCTTTACTATCTTGTGTATGAATATATATATATATATTTTTTTTTCCTTTTCTTTCTCTTTTCCCCCAATAATGGTTTGTGTTTTCTTTGTAACAGTTTCTTTCCAATTCACAAAATCTTTTGTACAGTTTGGAGCTTATTTACTCATTTAGCTTCTCACATTATTGAGACAATATGATGTTAACACATATGGGGCTAATATATTTCACTGTGACTATGGTCTCAAGTTGTATTCCTTTACTTATAAAAGTCTCCAGTTTATTCTTCTTTATGATTGGGTAGTACTCCATTATATTAAAAAAAGCACAACTTTTTATCCATTCCTTGGTTGATGGGCAACTGGGTGGTTTCCAAGATGTAGCTGTTGCAAGTTGTGCTGCTAAAAACATGAGTGCACATACATTGCTGTGGAATGATGTTTTTAATTCTTCTGGGAAGATATCCAGAAGGGAAATAGCTGGGATAAATGGAACCTCTAATCCTATTTTTTTTTTTAAATAGGAATCTCCGCACAGTTCTCCACAGTAGTTGCACCAGTCTACACTCCCAAAAAAACAGTGGAGAAATGTTCCCTTTTCCACACTACCCTGCCAGCATCTACTATCAATTGATTTCTTGATGCTAGCCGTTCTTTCTGGAGTGTGATATGTATGTAATCTCAGTTTTGTCTTATTTTGCATCTTTTGAATGACCAATGTTGTTAAGCATTTTTTCATATCTTTAGTTGCCATTTCTATTTCTTCCTCTGAAAAGTGTGTTTTAGATGCCTATTTTTGGGTTGGGTATCTGAATTTGGGTGAGGGCTTTCACTTTTT
>NW_004524600.1:20420929-20426033 GCF_000260255.1 Octodon degus
ACTCTGTGGGTTGTCTTTTCACTCTGTGGTTGATTTTGTTTGTTGTACAGAAGCTTTTTATTTTTTCCATAATTTTATTGAGAAACAAATAGCAATGAGACAGTTTCAAACCAAATTGGTAGGACAGTTTCAATAATTAACACATTGTATACATTCTTCCCAGAAGCTTTAAAAGTGATTGTTTGTTGATTCCTTTTAATATTTCCCTTGTAGTCTGGGTTTTCTTCAAGCAAACTTAAGGTTTTCTTCTCTGCCTATGCCTATGTCAAGATTTCTACCTATTTTCTCTTGTAGTAAATTTAGTGTTTCCATTTTAATATTTAGATGTTTGATCCATTTTGACTTTATCTTAGTTCATGGTGATAGACATAAGTCTAGTTTTAGTCTTGGACATGAGGACAGCCAATTTGTTCAGTGTTATTTATTAAAGAGATTATCTCTCTTCCAGTGAACATGTTGGTTCTTTCATCAGAGATAAGGTAGTTGGAGTTGGGTCTACATCTTCTATTCTCTTCCATTGATCATGAGGCATGTTTTTGCCAATACCATGCTGATTTTATCATAGTAGCTTTGTACTATAATTTCAGGTCTGGGATTGTGATGCCCCCTGACTTGCTTTTGTTGCCTAGAATTGATTTTGCTCTTGAGCTCTCTTCTGCTTCCAAATGAATTTTAGGAATGTTTTCCCTGAATATGTGAGGTATGTATTTTCATTTTGATTGCATTAAATCCACATAGCAGTTCTGAGCGTATGGCCATTTTCACTTGTTGGTTTTTTCTATCCAAAAGCAAAGGATGCCTTTCCATTTTCTGATATTATCATCAATCTCTTTTTTAGGGTACTGTAACTTTCACTTAAAGCTCTTTTACATCCCTTGCTAGATTGATTCCTAAGTATTTCAGTTCTTTAGGAGCTATTGTGAAGGATGTACTTTACCTAATTTCTCTCTCTGTGAGTTTGTGGCTTGTTTATAGGAATGTTATTGCATTTTGAGTGTTGACCTTGTATCTTGATACACTACTGAATTTAGATATTAAGTCTACAAATCTTTTGTGAAATTTTGGGGATCTTCTATGTAGAATATCATGTCATCTGTAAATAATGATAATTTAACTTTTTCCTTTCTTGTCTTTATTCTTATTTTTTCTCCTATTTAATTGCTCTGGTTAATATTTCCAGAACTACATTGAATAGGAGTGGTGACAATGGACATCCTTGTCTTCTTCCTGACTTTAGAGGGAAAGCTTTCTGTTCTTGTTCATTTAATATGATTCTGACTATTGGTTTGTTTTGGATGGCTTTTATCAGATTGAAATAAAGACCATCTATTCCAATTTTCTGTAGAGCTTTTTTTTTAATTACAGATGAGCATTGGACTTTGTTAAATACTTTTTTCCCCATCTATTGAGATGACCATGTGATTTTTGTCTTTGGTTCTGTTTATATGAGGTGTTGCATTTATTGATTTGCATATGTTGAACATTCTTGCATCCCATAAGTGAACCCTACTTATTTATGATGTGTAGTCTTCTTGATGATTTGCTTCAGTATATACACTTTTAAAAATACTTGAAATTCATGTGCTTCCTGCCAAGGAGTTGCCTTTGGTTCTTCTCTTATTTGAAAATACCTTCCCTTAGGTTACTAGTGGCTTAATGGCCACCCTCAATCTTATCTGGTTTGCCAGTGGATGGCAGCTTTGCTCTGAATAATCTATTCTAACATGATATTCATCCCTGCATGTTAAGTTTCTTGATACTAATCTTAATTCAACATTTTTTATCCCCATCTCCCACCTGGCAAAGGAGAGATTTTATTCACTACTTTTATAAATATCTACTAAATACCTACATCCAATAAATATTCTGCTTCTCTTGTCTCCTTGTTCCATTCTGAAGGCTCTGTGTTGCTCAGAGACTGGAACAGTAGAACTAATAACCAGCAAAACTTAGGATCCCAAACATTTGGTTATGAAGCATCTTGTAGCAATTTTAAAGGAAAAAATATGCTTACTATGACTGAAATATGAGCTGGAGGTGACAGGAAATAGCATCCTGAGGCACTCCTGAGCAGTGTCTTGAGGAATGGCATGATGTGCTCAGGATCACGGTGTGGGGATGTAAGTATAATCACTCTTGTTCCTGGTGAGATGTGATTCTATGACTGGCCAGCCAGATTTATTACATATAGGGGCTCTGATCCTCAATCCCCAGAGATATCCCACAGTCAGCAACTAGTTAGAGCCCTACTGAGTATGAAACTGCCTACTTTTACAACCTAAGACTTATCCAGGGTGCTGCTCATTTTATAAGTAATGCAAGTCTTATGAGGGAGGACCTAATTCCAGGATCATTGAAAATAAGAAGAGAGGAACTTGAGATCTTTAAAAGCAATTTTGGTGGATATAATTTATAGAAGAACATTTTCAAAATGATAACACGTCACCTCTCCTGGGATTGGGAAGCAGTTAAACATGTTTTGCAGTTTCTGACTCAGCAAATGTATTTGTAGTTTTGTGAAGGGAGGTAGATGACATTTTCACGCTCTGTCCAGACCTTTCTCGTTCTGGTCACTGTTTCCATACATTCATTACCTGAGTGGATGTAGGGATGCTATGGTTTGAAGGTAAACCCCAACATTCATATGTTGGGAATGTAATTCTCGCTGTGGTAGTGTTGAGAGTGGGACCTTTAACAAGTGGATCTTGCCATTGTTGTGGGTGTGGGTGAAGTATTATCAGAGCAGAGTGAGTTTTCATAAGAGGCAAATGCACTGGCTGCCTTTCTCACTCTCCTTTTCTTACTGTTTTACATTCTACGCACTAAGAAGATACCTGTAAAATGCTGAACAGATGCTAGTACTATACTCTAGGATCTTCCAGCCTTGGAACTATGAGCCAATAAATTTTTATTCTTTATAAGTACACAACTTCAGGTGTTCTGTTACAGCAGCATAAAAAGACTAAGAAGGAAATTTGATGCTGAGAAATAGGGTTGTTGCAGCAACAGATAACAAAGCATGGAATCTTGAATTGAGTTTAATTGATGGAACCTGGAAAAATTTGGGAAAAAAGCAGGAAAAAAGACTAGACATTCATGAATAGAACAATAAAAGCAATTGTGGTGGAGTCCCAAGAGAAGAGAAGAAACTGAAGAAATTTCTGGAACTTCTTAGAAAATATTAAAGTACTCATAATTAGAATGTTGGTAAAAATATAAGCAGTAAAGGCCATTCTGATGAATTTTCAAAAAGGACTGAGAAACAAGGTAATGGAAACTGGAGAAAAGGCTCACTGTTACTGTAATGGAAAGAACATGGTAGGATCATGTCTATATCTCAGGAATTTTTAGAAGGCAGAGTTTGAGAAAAATGAGCTTGGATATCTGGCAGAAAAAAAATTTCCAAGCAAAACACTGAAGAAGCTTCAGAATATATTAACTGGCTTAGTAAGATGAGAGAGGAGAGGTGATTTTCAAAGAGTTTATAATTCAAAGAGAAGCAGAACAATACAACTTGGAAAATGTTTTTCCCTACCATGTGAAGCATGTAAGGGTGTATTTAGGATGGTAAATAAAACAATACTACAAGCGAGGATGTTAGTGTGGATAAGAGAGGAGGCAGATAGTACCTATCAAGACTTAGGACAATGACCTGATAGCCAGTTCAGGTACCTTTAGTGCTAGGAGGACTTGAACACAGCTTCCAAACAGGTGTCAGAGGGACTTTGGCACTTATTGCCCTCCACCACCTCAAGTATGTCCTTCTTGCTTTCTGGTGCTGCGCTCTACATCTGCCTCAATCTTGGGCCTAGCCATAGTACATTATTGTTGTTGCTGAGTATTGTATGAGACACAAATTTGACTGTTTTTTTCTTTTACATGTTCTTTTTTGTTTTTTGGTACAGGGACTCACTGTACAGTTCAGACTCCTAATGATCCTCCTGTCTCAGCTTCCTTAGTGCTGAGATTATCCATCATGCCCAGTTCCTGGATGGGCACAGTGTGCCTGGGTCCTGGGGCTGGCACAGCATGTAGTGCCAGGGATCGAACTTGGAATCTGGCACTAGCCAGGCAAGCTCTTATGTTGCTGAGTTATCTCCTTATCCAAAGATACAAATCTTGATGACACCCACATGGTTCAGTCTCTGCTGACAGTATATAAGGGATATAGGATCACAGTGGTCTCCACTCTTATTTCATATATGTTACTGAAAACCTGTGAGCCTAGATAGAAGAGTTTTGCAGAAATGGAGCCAGAGAAGAGAGGCTCCAATAGGCCAGTGTTGAGCAGATATACATGGGTAAGTCTGTATGAGAATCTGGAGTAATGAAGTGCTTAGTGGGGCCATTGGAGTGAGAGCTACCTCAGAGATCCCAGAACTACAGGAACACCAGAGTGCAACTCCAGTCAGGAAAACTTCAGGCATAACACTCCAGCCCATGACAGTGGCCAGATGGACAGGGTACAACATACCACAGGTATGTGCTATCAGGGTTTTTGAGGCCCAACTCCTATCCCAGTATGCCCAGTATGCAGGGCACAGAGTCAAAGAAGATTGTTTCCTAGCTTTGTGATATAATGTTATCTTTCCTGTTGGATTATAGACTTATTTAGGACCAAGTTTTCATTTCTTCTTGCTTCTCACCTTTGGGATGGTAATGATCATCCTACAATTACTCCACCACGGTATTTTGGGGCACATAACTTGTGTTCACATACTCACAGTTGGATCATATTATGTTTTTAGGTTCATATGTATATAATCCAGATGAAATTCTAGACTTCCAACTTCCAAATTGATGTTAGACTAAGTTACAATTTGGGGGGCTATTAGCATATAATGAATATATTTTGTAAATAACAATGACTTAAACTTTAGCAGAAAAGGGTTGAATATTATAGTTTGGGTTATGTATTTCCAAGTTGTGTGTTGGAAACTTTAAAAGGAGATTATCTCATGGAAACACAGCCATGAAATCCAATACCCATTCTTCTCTGATGTGGCTGTTGGTAAAGCTTTGGACTTCTCACCTATTATGGGTAATTTCAAGATTTAGTTGCTTTTAAACCTGCATGAGTGGGTTGGTGCTGTTCTTTTTTTTT
>NW_004524600.1:20426133-20433174 GCF_000260255.1 Octodon degus
TCTGAGCTATCAGGCCGGCCCTGCATAAGGATACTTTGGGTACCCTGATTTTTTTTTTTTTTTTTTTTTTTTGCAGAACCGGGGATTGAACTCAGATCCTTGCATTTGCCAGTCAAGCGCATATCCTACTAAGCCATCTCCCCGGCCCCAGGTACCCTTTTTTTTTTTTTTTTTTTGTGCTGTTCTTGCAAGACTGGATTCTTCATCACTGTAGTGTTATAAAATACGAGCTTGTGCTTGCTTCCTCACTGTCATCTTCCACTGCCCTTCTGCTCTCCACTATGGGGTTACACATAATGTCCTTACCCAAGTGCTAAGCAGACACTAGTGCTATGCTTTGGACCTTGTAGCCTCTGAGATCATGAACAAATACATTTCTCTTCTTTAAAAAGTACCCAGTATCAGATATTCTATTGTAGTACCACACTTGACTATGATGAGGGATATTAAAGAGTATGAATGACTAGATTCCGCTGTATCTTCCTTTATCTTGCAGCACTTTGTAATAAATCTTCAATATCTGAAAGCTTAGAATATTTTCTAATCTCTATTTCCATGCTATAATGATGCCATCAGAGCTACAGGAATTACTTAATGCAGAGAAGGGAAACCTTGTGGGGATACATTAGCATTCTTCATCCAGGGAAACTACTTATGATGTTATATGTATTTCACTTTGTTTAGGCTACAAACGATGTGCTTTAAATATTCTAATTAGTTATGCTCAATACTAGGTCACCTGACCTGTAATCAGATAATTCAGAGACAGTAGCATTAAACCTTTCAGCAACCAATACATTGGTTAACACAGGAGATGTTGCTGAAAGGCATATTAAATGCCAGGAGTGGATTAGTGTTAGTGAAACAATTGTTTAATTAGCATGGTGACTGTTAGACATGGGGCTTTCACCAGTGAAGCAAATGCATTCATAGTCTATTGTTTTAATTTGATATTTTATTTTCTAGTTAAGTACACATTGTTCAATATAATAAAACTCATAAAATTAAGATTAATAATTCATTAATAGAAATACTTCTAAGAGATAAGTATGGGCATTATATACCCGCTCTAATGTGCTCTTCAAAAATTTATCGTGATGCCTCTGTATAATCTTTGATTTCATGACCTGGACCACTAATTTGCTTTCATCTGCTTACATATTGTGTAATCACCCCAGACTCTGTAGACATTAACATCACTTTGTTTGGAGCATCACCCCACAAAAGGGCCCGCTTCCCAACAAAGTGATTGATACCTTTTTTGTGTTCATGTAAAAAGAATGTTCTTTTAAAACGGTGTTACTTTTGAATCAGAATTACTTAGTGCAGCACTCCTCAGAGTTTAATGTTCAGATGGCTCACATGAGGATTTTGTTAAAATTTAGGTTCTGATTCAGAAAATCTTGGAGTGAGTCTTAAAATTCTGCTTTTCCTAACCAACTCCTTGGTTTTGCCAGTGCTGCTTGTCCAGACGTGATGTGTGGGGTGGCAAGGACACCAAGGATCCTGCCAAGCTCTGTTCTCAGAAGTTCCTTTTTTTCATTTATTACCTTTTAAATTTTTTAAACAAACATCTACTTGAGGGAGAGTATAGCAGTAACTGATATGACATTAGAAGCAGTACACTTTTAGAAGACCAGTATGACAAGGATTCCAAGCATGGCCCTAGTATTACACATTGCTATCTTCAGTGCAGTTGCTTAGTTCACACGTATCAGCATATACAGTCAATCAGGGTGAGAATCCTACCAATCACCTGCTAGTTTCAAAAATCTGATGGAGATTCTCAGGATCTATGGTTTGGATAAAATATTTTAAGGTTATTCTAAATAAAGTATAGTAATCAGAAGGTTAGAAAAGTTCACAAACTTAATTCTTAAGCAGTACTCTGTCCATCTATTTATTTCTCTTGTAGTGAGATGGTTCTGTCTTCCCAAGGCATTCATATGGCTAACAGAATTCTTTATCTGGAATATTTAGGTGTCTTCCTAAGTAACACTTTTATGCCACCTTAGTGCAGTACCTAAAATGATAGAAGAGTGGGGCATTTTAGAACTTCTTAAAAGAGGAATATTGGGGCCAGCTGGATAGCTCAGGGGACCAAAACACCTGCTTAGGCAGGTACAGGGAGCAGGGCTGGATCCCTAGTGTGCTGTGCTGGTTCCATCCCCAGGGAGCGCTGAGACGGCAAAGGAGTCTGGGCTTGGTAGTGCCTATAATCCCATTTGGGAGGATGAAAACAGGAGGATCATTATGAGTCTGATCTGTGTAGCGAAATCCTCTAAACCCGGTACTAAATACACGCACACAAAAAGAAAGGAATATGAACTGTTTTGTGCTCCCTCCTAAAAAAAGTTTACTCAACAATTTTTCATGTGTTTGGCAGAAATCATTAATCTTCAAGCACATCAGGTCATTTAGGAATATTCCTACATATAAGAAGAACCCAACTGTTCTTTGATCAGTCAGCAACAGTTAACTTTCTTTCTGCATGAATTATAGCATTTCATTGGTTATGCAGGGGTTGAGGTTCAGAGTAGCTTGGGAGTCAACACCAATTAATAGAAATATTTGTTCTAGGTTTTAGTTGACCAGTGTAAAAGTAGGAACTTGCACCAACCTCCGTATGAAACTGCACACAGAACGTGCTAGTGAGGTATCACTTTCTAGCAACTCTACTGGTACAGATTAGTGAACTTTTATTTGTTTGTTTAGCTTTGAGAGTGAGAAAAAAACCCAGAAATGTAGCCATGAATTTATTACTCATTTTGCTCGGTGTTGGCCATCAGCAAACCTCTGGGTATGTCTCAGTTATTGCTGATAATTTGGAGGAAAGCAATTAGCTAGTGGAAATTTGATGACTGAGCTTGTCTTGCTTCTGTCATTATCAACCTGACTTTTCCCCTAATTGATGGCTCCTTTCTTTATTATGAATTATTAACAATGTGAGTTTCATTGTTTAGGAAAGTGATAAGCTGTTCTTTTGTTTTTAAGGTTAATTGCATTCCCATGTACCCTGTTCATCTTCTAACATTTCCTAATGTGTGTCAGCAAACAAACTATTGAAAACATAAATCCAGTTGCATAAGAAGGTAAAATAAATATCACATATTCTTTTGTGTCTAGGGGCAAGAACAGCAATGTGAATATGCAAGAGATGAGGAAGACAATAGGGATAAGCAGGGACAATGGTGACAGTGAAAAATATTTGTATATTTTTAAGAACTGTTTAAATAACATCCTTTAGCCCAGGAGATTTCACCAAGGAAAGCATTAGATATTAAATTACTGCTCTCATGTATCACAAGAATATATTAAGAAAATGTGAAAAAGATAAAAACCTTTTAAGATTCAATATTTATGCAAATAGACATTTTGATGAAGAGATTGGTATGCTATGTGCTTAAAAAGTATTTCTAATAATTGCTTTATATTTAAAATGTTAGCAAAAATATTAGAAGGATTAAAGCAGGTAGTCCTCTAAAGTCAAGTTCATATTAACAGACATTACAGTTTGAGATAATTATGGTTTCATCATAGAGAGATAGAGCCTAGCTATTCTAAACCTCTGTTTCTCTGTCATATGTGTATAGTATTTTTGCCTTCACCAATGAATGCATTTTATAATCTCAAGATTAATGCTCATACAAAAAGCAGTCATTAGAGGTAAGAGTAAAATTCAAATGAAAAACTTTTAAAGAATAAAATATTTTTCCTAATTACTGAAAACAAATGTATACACCTTAAAGGACAGAGGTTTCATCTTCTGTCAAGTATTGATGAACCTGGTATCTACAGAAGATATTAATTGTGACTATTTATCTTGGCTCTGTAAGGATGTACAGTGGCCAGTTCATTCAAGTGTGTTGCACAAGCCCTTTGGAACAGATCAGTTTGTCCCAATATTCCAAGGCTCTTATGAGTACAAATAAATGGTGCATGATACATACTTTTTAAATTTAAAAAAGCTTAATTAGATGATGTTTATAATCTCAAATTATACACATAATAGAATCAATAACAAGTGTATAAGTTAGTCTTGTTTCAAATCTTATGACTTTCCTGGAGGAATTCTCTAAGAGAATGGGAGGCATACTCTGAGAGTAGTTTGGAGTATTTATGGGAATTATGGGCCATTTGACTTCAATGGCTTAACAATAATATGTGGGTCTGCTGAAAAGAGTAGTTCTAGCAGACACAAAAGCTTTGTGACAGAAGCTTTTTATTTTTGCTACTGAGAATCAAACTCAGGACCTTGTGCTTGCCAGACAGGTGCTATGCCACTGATCTATACTTCCGGCCCTACAGAAGCTATTGGTTGGGAAGTAAGATGGCTTCCCATGTTAGTCTAGTAGGGAGGGTCATGGATTGGTGCGGAGCTCTTCAGCTAGGTAATGAAGATGAGTGCAACAACCTTGGAAGATGGAGAAAAAGATTGCATATATATGAATATACCTATTTTAAAGTATTCTTCCTCATCTTGGTAAAGCTGTACAAAGAGCCAAAGAATCTATATTAGATGTTTTCTTAGGGAAATTGTCTTGTATGCTGGGTCATTGTAATTGAGAAACAAGCCAATTCACTTTTCTGGTGAAGCACTAGACCTTCAGGCAAGAGCTTATTGTTTAATGAAGGCTTTCTCCTTTCATTTCCTTCCTGCTCCCTTCCTTGCTTTCTTTTTATTTCTTATAGGCCTAACCCATAGCAACGTGGCTGCTTCCTTTCTAAAGAGCTCTATGTGAGGTAACAGCATTGGCCTCCCGAATGGGAAGAATTGCAAAGACTAAGAAGAGCTGAATAGGTTACTGCTATCATAGGAGAAATGGATTGATAATAAGCATGATAGTGGCAGGCAGATATAGAAAATAATTCAATCTACTTATTTGCATTTTAGGTAGTGACACATTTTTATGCTTATTCACTATATTGCACATATTCTTGTTTCACCCAGCCTTCGGTACATTTAATATCGTGACCGGGCATTTATGTTTTTCTAGGCACTCTTCCAAGCATTTCAATTCATTTTACTATTGATTTGATATAACCACTCAGAACAAGGGTTTTCATTCGTTTTGTAGAGGAGGGCACCGAGTTACGGAGAAGTTAAATAATAGTACCACTATCACATGGTGCAGAGTAGAGTGAGGACTGGCCCCTGGAATTCTGGCTTTAGAAACCCCACTTCAATGTGGCCTTCATAAACTTCTCTTACCTGTTCTATGCAGGTACTGTGGTATAATATTTATGTAACTGATAGCCTCAAGGAACATATTGCTAGAACTACTTGAACAAATGAAGATTAACAAATTAAATAAGGGTGAGACAAAGCATACCATTTCCTATAATTTCCTGTATTGCTCTCACTTCTAAGGTGATATCTGGGATGTTTTTAGCAAGATAAATGCCTACGAGAGCTTAATTTTCAATATTTGAATTTTCAATCCAGGCACAACCTTTTGATTAATGTAGTACTGGCTTGAGTTCTGTAATTTTCACACTTACATGAAAGGGTCTTGGAATAATGCACACAAAGACTAAATGGAAACTTTAATTGCTATCTATCTATTTATGGCTGGGCCATTGAAATGATTTCAGTCAGAGATGTGCCTACATTAGAACTATAAAAATGTTATAAAACTTCCCACAATCAGGCAGCAACTGTTCGTCCTTCCCTTCGGTGGAATTTTAAATGACAACCATACCAAAAGCTTCAGCAGTATAAGATCTTTCACATTAGTTTTCCAGCTCTCTTTTGTAATGCTTTTATACTTCCAAGATCCTTTTTTTGATCCTGGAATTAATTTTAATCTTAGACTTCAAATGGGACACCCTGGAGAAAAATCTTCCATTTCTGAGGTCTGGGATATGAGTCAATATACGGCATATATAAGGCTGTAGGCTCAGTCCAGAGCACCACAGAAGAAGAAATACTTCAGACCTAGCATTTAAATATTAGAAGTGAGAGACAGACTTGCTGCATGTATTTGGCAGGTCTTAACCACCTGAGGCCCAAACAGTGGACACTTGTTTCACTTATCCACAACTATCATGTGGAAGTAAAGACACCTTGTCTTTGTTACGTAGGCTTTGCATTTGACTTGGACTCATGGTTGAAGGCAGAATTCCTGTAGTGTAATCCTTCTAAATCAACACCTGTAATCTGCCTTTAGCTCTCCAATGACATTCTATGTTATTCAAGGCTCACATCAAAATCTTACATTATCTTGTCACTTGTGGTGCTCTTTTTCAACTGTAATCACTTTGGTTTTCCCAAACTATGCTTCTCCTGGTAGCTCCTTTCCTATTTGCCTCTTTTCTTATTGTGGATGATAGATTATTTCCATTTTAGACTGAATGTGCTTATCATTTATGAGATTTCTTATTGATTATTTTGCCTGCAGGAAGGTAGATGTTTTTGGGCTCTTTTATTCACTAAAATGTTCTCAATAGCTAGAACAGTGCCTTAAACATAAAAGATGTAAAACACTTGTTGAAAAAATGAAGCACAGCAGACTTTATGTACACGATATAGAGATGATAAATGAGGGCATGATTATCATTTTATTTTGTTAGAAAATGCTTTATAAGACTTTCTGGAGAAGACAGCATCAAAACTATGCTATTATAGACAACAGGATAGAAGGTAGAAGAGAAAATTCCAAATAAGATAAAATATACAAAAAGCAAGCATACAAAATTGTACATGATTAGAAAACTCCAACTTTTAAAATATTGAATTGTTTTACATTAAAAAGGCTGTTAGTGGGGCCGGGGAGATGGCTCAGTGGAATAAGTGCTTCCTTGGCAAGCACAAGGGTCTGAGTTCAATCCCCGGTTCCGCAAAAAAAAAAAAAAAAAAAAAAAAGAAAGATGTTAGTATTTATTATTAATGAATCATTAAGGTAGATTTTAAGCATGGATAACAAAAGAATTGAGTTATACTCAGGTTTTATAAAGATCCTAATAGCAGGAACAAGAAGCACAGATTTGAGAAAATTAAAAATTGATTTAGGAAGATAAGTTAAAAGCATCTAGAATAGC
>NW_004524600.1:20433274-20471096 GCF_000260255.1 Octodon degus
AGAGAGAGAGAGAGAGAGAGAGAGAGAGAGAGAAATGGAGCTGAACTTGTATTGTAAATGATAGAGTGCAGAGCAGAATTATCTAATCTGTCTCTTATTTGTTGACATTGATTATTACATTGATCTATTTCTAAGTTGTTTACCTTTGTTAGAGCCCAAGAGTTCGGGAACTCTGGATTATCAGTAAGAGGACTCAATTTATAGGATAACACATCTTTCTTTCTGAAAAATCAATGAAAACATCAGCAAAATACTCCAGGCTATATTTTATCTCAACATGCAGAACCTTAAAACTGCTATAAAATCTTAAGATGACTGAAATTTCTATCAAAATAAGTAGAAAAGTATTGATTATGATTCACTAAAATAAAATAAGAACTCTTCCCTGACAAATATTCGGCATAAAATTATTCTCTGTATGACATGAGTGATTATGTGCTATTGCCTGGCCATTGCACACTGTTCCGGAGAAAGAACAAAAGTCTTTATGTCCCAGTGACCAAGACTGAATACCTCAGATGTCTTCTTTGGTGAAGCCCCCAAATCCAGCAGGAATTTTGCTTGTCTCATTAACACACAGCAAAAACCATGTGTAATTATAAATTTTGAAGTGAAGCAGCATGTTTGTATAAGGATAGGAGTCTCTGAGGATAATGAACTATGACAAATGAGCAAAAAGTGAAAGAAATGAAGACTTAAAATGTTGACT
Source organism: Octodon degus (assembly GCF_000260255.1). NCBI lineage: Eukaryota > Metazoa > Chordata > Mammalia > Rodentia > Octodontidae > Octodon > Octodon degus. Next base: position 20,433,984 of record NW_004524600.1, read on the forward strand.
GGAAGTTGGGAACAGTCAGAAAAGAAAGAAAGAGGGAAAATATATGTATATATGAGGATAGCTGGGCTAATCGTACTGCTAATTTCTATTGGCTTATTGAAAAGAAGAGATTATGCTTAATTTTGTTTTACTTTTCAAATTATTTGACCAACTTTGCATACTAATATCTGGTAATATGAATAACTAATTTGAAGATAGCAATATGCGATATAGCAACCACTGTTCAATTCCTACTATCTTGTTTAGTGAAATTCTTCACCATTAATAACATTTTTAAAAATTGTTTTTTATCTTCTTAAAAAAAGATGTGTGGGGCCAGGGAGATAGCTCAGTTGAATAAGCACTTCCCTGGCAAGTGCAGGGGCCTGAGTTCAATCCCCGGTTCCGCAAAAAAAAAAAAAAAAAGATATGACTTCAGCAGGAATCATAAAAATGGCCTCATACCCGGGATCAGTCTCTGTGTACACTATAAGGTTGTGTGCCAATGATTTTGCTTTCCATCTTGTATCACCTGCTCCTGACTCAGAGTTCCCAGGGAGAGTATTCAGTTGGCAGACTTGGCCCCTTCCAGCTATACTAGGAGACAGGCCATGGAATTTCCACCTCAGCAAGACTTTCCTCATTCAGAGAACATAGTAGTGACTTTAAAATGATCCATCATCAATGACTTCCTATTTGTTTTGAGTATAATTCACAGGAACGTTTGCAACATTTTGCACAGCATGTATTTTACATTATGACCTAGAAGTCCCCTAAGTACATGTATGTGTGTATTCATATATATAATGAAAATAGAGGTTTCTCTAAACCAAAGTTACTCTTCCCAAATGTGTTGTTGTTTGTTCTCTTTTATCCTCTTTCACTTTTACAAGCAAAGGCCTGGCCATGGCTCATTGTATTGATGTCATGACTTATGAATGGGCTGCAAACTACAGACTGAAAATAATATGTTAGCATGTACATGATATTAGCAAGCTGTAGGCCTTCTATAAATTTCAAGTTCTTTCATACCATCTTACCCTTTTATTTTGCTTTTTGCTCCCCCATAAAAACTTAAAGAAAATGGGTGAAAGGCAAGGCTATCTGAAGGTTTATTGGCCTGATGACATATTGTCATTCGTAATTTCCTGAAGAAAGAACAGTGTCAGAGTTCTTCAGAGATATGAGACAGAACCTAGAATGGAAGACGCCCTAACACGAATAGATGATGATTTAAAGTTCAACGGACATACAATTCCCTTGTGGAAATGTCATAGATGACTTTTTCTTCCTCGTGCACAACACCTGTGGTTTTATTTCAGCCTAAAATAGTGAACTAGCTACTTTACAGATTTGGGGGCTAGAACTGGGGAAGTAATTGGCTCAGTTCTTTATTTCATTTTTGTGGTCATCAAAATATTAGCTCATAATGTAATCAACCAGAAGGACTTGAACATGTTTATGTGCTTCCAAAATAAGAACTTTCAGGATTAAAATGTTGCTATTTACTTTGTAGTCTCTGAAATTTACTGTTTAAATTGCCTCCTAAAACCTCTTTTCCCCAACTAACTGGTCCATTTTACATAAGATCAATCACCCTCATCTGCTGTCACTGTCACTTTTCAGCAATTATTTTTAATTGGTTCACTACTCCATTTGAAAGGAGAACTAAGCTAGTCTCTCTTAGCCACATCTTTAGGGTTTATCCTTGTCAAATCCTGGGCTGATTTCTCAAATTTGTATTTGAAGCCTTCTTAGCAGAGATTTCTCTATTTTTTGTCTCCTCATGTCCCTGTCTCCCTACCTAGAAAAGCCCTTTGATTTGAAGGCATGCCTTTCCTTTTTGCTGGCTCTCATTCCTTTCTGCCTGTCCTGGGACCCAAGCTTCCTTAATTCTGTGTTCTCATGTCTCACTCATTTGCTCCTTTATTTATTTTTTTTTATCACCCAGTTAATATTTATTTGGCAAAATACAAAAGTGCAAAAAAAGAGTAATGAATTTCTTCACAATGAGAAATCAGTAACTTTTTGGATCGCATACATTAAAATAAATGGCCTGCTTCCCCCATATGGCAGCACTTCATTTATTTGTATTTTTTTTCTTTTGTATTTTTTTCATAATTTTATTGAGAAACAAATAGCAATGAGACAGTTTCAAATCAAATTTGTTTCAATAATTAACACATTGCATACATTCTTCCTAATGGTTAATTGCTGTACAAGATGCAGACATGATTTGCTCCTTTAAATTGTCCTTTTCTGCTTGTAATTGCTTTTCACAAATACTCTTAGAAACTTTACCAAAAACTTCCAAATGTACTTGTACTTTGTTTTTTTACTCGTACAGGCCACCTTCACCTTCCTTCAAGTTTTACAGCTCTCTCTCTCTCTCTCTCTCTCTCTCTCTCTCTCTCTCTCTCTCTCTCTTTCTCTCTCATTTGTTTGTTTGTTTTCCATTTCTTCAAGACTTTTTCATAAGTTGATTTTTGGTATTCAGTTGTAGGCATTCCAATAACTTGCCTATTTCTCCCTTGGCCATTAACCCCATTTTTCCTGGAATCTTTTCTTTCTTGCTCACAGATACATTTTCAGGATCTAATCACTTTCCAGGGTAGGGGAAATAAATAAAAGTTATTAACTGAAATATTTATAAAGCAGCTCTGACTTAACCTGCAGAATTATCCCTGATGTAATTAATCTTCTTGGAGGAAACTAAGTTGGCTTATCAGTGTCTGATCAAGTTAGCTCTACTTGGTCAATTTCTCAGCTCTATGGAGAAATTGGTTTGAGTGAGAAGGGCTGGAAGGCTTGACTTATAGTTACAGACTTTGGCATGATGAAGGATCTGAAAGTCAATCCACAGGGTAAATCTAGAATAAGATGACCAGGATATAATCCAACTAAAACATCTTTCATGATGATGGGGGTGGAGGTGGCAGCAGGTACCAAGCAGTGAGAGATAGAACTAGAGACTTAGTGGCATTGAAAAGGAAGAGGCAGGGTTCCAAAGCCTTGGAGCCTAGTTTTGTAGAATTTCTGATCGAGAACATAGAGAGAAAAGAAAGTACTTATGTGTGCCTATCAATCTGAATTAATGTTGCTGTTCAGTTTTCCACCAAATCTCTATAATATAAAAATTACAGCAACAACAACTACAAAAATATGTTCACAAACTGTGTCCAACTGTCTACCCATTGTTATTTTTTGGGTGAATTGACATTAATTTAGCATTTTGAATTGAACTGAAAATTAGTTGGCAACTCTTTCTCACCTGGAATAGACCAAACCCTACTGGCCTGATGGACATTGTCCTAAGATTAACCATCTTTCATTACTGTTACTATTATTGCTTAATTTCTCATGTTGTTTACATGAAAAGATGATGCTGAAGATCACTAGTGTACATGACTTCATAGTCATTCTTCATTTTGAAGGATGGGCATCAAATGCTCTCCCAAATTGCAGAAGGAAAGTTAAATAAACTAAAATAATGATAACTTAAACTCTGTATGTGAAAAATAGAAAAGAAATACAAAGCTAAGAATTATAAGTATTCTCACGCAAAAGATCAGAGCAACTAGAATAGGAGTAATGATTGAAAGTATAATTTTAAAGAGTTATTATTAAAAGGCCTCTTGAAAGGGCATGCTCTATTTAAGAGAAATTAATTTAAAGCCAAAAAAGTATCTAACTGGGCATTGTGACCAATAATCTCAGCTACTAAGGAGGCTGAGATAGGAAGATTAAAATTCGACCACAATCTGGGAAATTTAGCAATGTAGTGAGAGCTTACATCAAAATAAAAATAAAATAATGCTGTAGAGGGACAGAGAGAGAAAGAGAGAGAGAGAGAGAGAGAGAGAGAGAGAGAGAGAGAGAGAGAGAACCAGTGAATTTCAAAAATGTTAAAACATTCTGGTAGAGAATACAAAAATATTATATACAAAAGTATAAACATATGAACTTGGACTGGTTTTAAAATTTTATGCTAGAAAAATATTAAAATCATGCAAGAATTTTGTGCAAGATTGTTTATTATGTGTTCCCAGTCAAGATATTGTTCTGATGTGAAGACAAGAGGAAAGCATTTTTATTTAAATCTTTTGGAAAAAGAGTACCTTGACAATATCGTGAAAACTTGTACAAATATATTATCCAATGGACTAGTTTTGTGGAATCATTACATTTCTATTTTATGGAATAAGCCAAACACAATTTAGACAGACTAAATTATATGCATAGATTTGTATTTATGTATATTATATGTACACATAAACAGTATAATAAAAACATAAATACTTCAAAATAATGAAACCAAAAAGTAATGTATTGCTTTATAGCAGAAATTATCCTTAACAAAATAAAGTACAATTGTATTCCCATCATATATATGCACATGTGTAAGTATATAAATATATATATACACATGTTTATACATATATATATATATATACATGTATAGTTATATATACACATGTACAAACTATAAAAATGTAAAAAGTGAAACAGCTATAAATGATTGAGATGGGCAAAAGAAAAATATTTACAAAGAAAAATTGATATTTAAAAAAATGTAAATGTATTTGGTATAGGGTCTCATTAGACAGCTCAGGCTCATAGTGATCATCTTGTTTTCAGGCTTCCAGCACTGGGATTACAGGCGTGTGCCACCATGCCAGATCTCCATGGCCAGCTCAGCGCACCCAGGGGCGGGGCTGATGTGGCATGTGGGGCCGGGGATCAAATCCTGATCCCTGTGCTTGCCTAAGCAGGTGCTTAGTTTGCTGAGCTATCTCGCTGGCCCTACAAAAATTAATTTTATTAACATTCAATGATTACATGCATCAAGTAAGACTAATTAAATAAATGACCTGGTGCAATCTTTCACCTGTCACTTTATGAAAGATTTAAATTATTACTTGAGATTTCTCCATGCTACTAATTGAAATTAAATGAGCACTTCTGAATGCTGCAGAATGAATACAATATCATGGAGAGGAATCTGGTAATATGTGCTAAGAAATTTTAGAATATTTATTTTTGACTCAATATGTCCCCTTTTAATTATGCTTAGAAAATTATTAGGATACAGACAAAAACTATGAAAAAAGAGCAACACCAAAATGTTATTTGCAATAGGTAAAATATTAGAAAAGACTGAAATGTTCAGCTTTGGATTATATTCTGGGAAAACATATTCTAGTAGTTGTTATAATACCATTTTAAAATAACTTGCATGATGTGGGCAATATTTTTATTATATGATCATAGTTAAAACATTGAATATAAAATTATAATGATTTTTGTTTTGTAATAAAAATTTTAAAATTAGAATTAGAATTACTTGAACATAATACTATTATTATCTAAGTGATAGTAGATTGGGTGATTTATATATTTTATGTTGTTATACATAAAATTCTAAATATATACTAAAATCATAAAGTACTAGGGAATAATTATTTGCAGTATATTAATAAATAGCAATTTAAAAGCAGTTTAAATTATATCCTTATCTTATTTTGCACACAAGCATAGATTTGTTTACTGCTTTAAACGTAATATTTTTTATACCTATCAGAATGCAAGCACTGTAAGCTTTTGTAACCGGAATTTTGTCCTTTAATGACAAAAATACCTCCAATATTTGAAGATAAAGATAACAGAATGACTTGCTTCTTGCACAAAACTAAATATACCTTTATAGAAAAATCTAGTCCTTCATTTATATTTGGATCTCAGTCTTCTCACATTCAGAAAACCTCAGCTAGTACACCGATGAATACACTGACAGCTTATACAAAGTTTTTTGCAACAATGGCTTTACAAATCAATAAGACAGACTGTGTGTATCTTATACTATACTACTGAGAATATTCACCAATTACATTACTCCACAATGCTATTTATTACAGAATGTGTACTCACTGGAGAGTTCATTAATGTTCAATAAATTAGCATCTCAATGAAAATCATAAATTAATATGGTTCTTTCCTTAAGTAGTCTTTTACTTCTAGTAAATGTAGGAATCTAATTTTTGCTAAATAAGAATAATTGTACTGGAAATTAAGATGCTGCAATGGAACATTTGTTTTACTGAGTTTTAGAGCTATTATTGAAGAGAAAATATACTCATTTTGAGGACTATCTTGTTTGAAAATAGTCTTGACTATCCTATATAAGAAATCAAATACATCTTCAATGTTCTTAAGTTAGTCATTAGGCAATTGATTTTATTATAGAATATGATAGCTAAATCTGTATCTGTAGCAGATAAAAACCATTTAAAATAGCACTATCCTAAATTTTAGTTCTTATACTATTTAGACAAATCATAAAGTTGGTAATATTCTTAAAAACATTATAACAGTAAGGAACAGTTTTTCCATATAACTTTTTATCCAAGTGATTTAAAATTTTCCATGAAACTGATTTGAATATGAGGTTTTGAAAATAATACTTACTAAAATATTTAGTCTTACAAAATACCATACATGTTAGACTAGATAATCTATTATAAAATGAGAAAGAATATCTAAAATAGAATCTAAAAGTTGACATGAAATTTTTGATCCTGAGGGTTAGCCAAATAGTTCAGCAGATGAAAGTGTCTGCAAGCAGGCACAGGGGCTGGAGATTTAATCCCCAGGCCTGCCATGCTGGCCCCACCCCTGGAATGTGCTGAGATGGCAATTGAAACTGGGTGTAGTGGTGCGTGCCTATAATCCCAGCTCTTGGGAAGCTGTAAACAGGTGGATCACTATGAGTCCAATCTAGTAGTGAGACCCTGAACACCCTGTAGACCCTTTCCTAAAAATACAAAAAAAGAAAGAAATTTTTGATCCTGAATTATAATTTAAATTGTGTACCACAGTCATCTAATAATGGCTACACAAATCACTTGTGAAATGATATAGAAGGCATGAATACTTGTCTGAGTGTGTGTGTGTGTGTGTGTGTGTGTGTATTGCAATATACACAAGGGTGTATATGTATATTTGTGTAAATTATTTATATTACAGAGTGTTCCCATAGGTTTAGATTGAAAAGGCCTTCAAATTTTTTTTTCTGATTTAGACCATGCTTTTTTAATTTTAAGAAGTAAAAAAAAATAGCAAAAACAAAGACAAAAACAGAAAAGCATACAACAAAACAAGAATAAAAAATTAAAGATGATTGTTATATTACTACTTCCAATCAGCAAATCTGTTGCTCAGATTAACAGATATGCAAGTTTGCTCAAACAATTAAACATTAGCATTTGCTTTCAATAACCTTACTTTTTTGTTCTTTTTATTTTTTAGTATATTTTAAAGAGAGTATAATAGTTGATAAGACATTAGAAATGGTACACATTTAGAAGAACAATGAAGAAATAAAAAAGTCAGTTTCTCAAAATTCAAAGACCCAATCCAAAAATGAGCATTTGAGATGCATACACACTTCCCAGAGGAAGAAATGCAAATGGCAAATAAATACATGAATAAAAACATGTTCCACAATGCTGGTCATTTGAGCAATGCAAATTAAAACAATATTGTGTTACCATTTCACCCCAGAAAGAATGGCTATCATAAGGAAATCAACCAATAGCAAATGCTGGAGAGGCTGTGGGGAAAAAGGAAAACTTCTCCACTGCTGGTGGGAATGTAGACTGGTATAATCACTATGGAAGTCATTGTGGATACTCCTTAAAAAGCTAGGTTTGGAAGTTCCTTTTAACCCAGCCATTCCTCTTTTGGTGATTTTCCCAAAAGCACTGAAAACATACAACAATGATATATGTGCACCCTTGCTTAGAACGGCACAATTTGTCATAGCCAAATCTTGGAAACAACCAAAATGCCCATCACTTAAGGAATGGATAACAAAGATGTGGTATTTTTATACAATGGAGCATTACTCAGCTATAAATGAAGACAAACTTGAGGCCTACAGAGGCCTTCAAATCTTATTCTCCTTTTTTGTTTTCTCTTACTATGATCCTCAGGAGACCCATTGTCTTGACTAATTCATTGATGTTTGTTGACTGGCCTCATTCATCCAACTATAAGGAACCTGCTTTTTTACTTAACTAGCCAAGTGTAATTAACCACCACGTACTCTGGAAGTTCCATCCTTCACAACTTTCTATCCATTCACTTATTTCCAACCACACTCCCCTGACCTGGCAAAGACCCTTGTAATTCACATCTAGAGCATGAGTCTTCCTAACTCATTTCACAATCAGTGACTTTGTCACTGTTTCTCAGCAGGAGATCCTTTCATCCATTCTCCAGGTGCTTCCAGAGAGGTCCTGTTAGGAGACAACCCAATCCCTAATAGCTTTGCTGACATCCTCTGATGCATCTCTCTTCAGTTCACTCTGTGGCATAGCTCCTGCCTGTTCAAGCTGAAGCAGACTCCATAGGAGGACTTGCGAAGCCCTTTGTATTCTTTCTGTTCCTTCTTTTTCTCACTGTTTTTGATAAAGCCACTCTTCTTTCCAGCTTTAATAAATTCATAACATTCCTTAGGACTTGTCAACCTTTTATTTTTTAAATTTTACTTAGTAGCTTTTAATTAATTTAAATTACTTAGGAAAGTTTGCGTCATCAAACACACAAGGATGCTAAACTCTTAGCTGGCAATAACTACTGTCTTTTCCAAGCATCCCCTGAATCCTATTATTCCATTTCTTCCCCAAAGGCTTCCTTTCCCCAGTGCCTCCTTCCCCCAAGCAGTTAGATAATACTCCTTCCCTGCTGATTACATGTGTTATCTATTTACTTATTTTTCTCTCCTGTTCCCTATCAGCAAATATTTATTCATGTTTATACCCTCCATACCAATAAGATAATAGTAGGCACCCAGGAAGTACCTGTTGAAAAATGGAAGAAATGAAAATTGCTTTATAGAGTTTTATAAAGAATCTATTAAAATCATTCCATTCAAGGCTCAGCTTGCATACTACCTCCTACAGAGAGATTTCCAGATCTTTCTCTTTCTGTTGACTAGAAATACTTTTTCTTTCCTTTGAACCCTGTAGTATGTGGGTTATCCCTTTCTTACAATTAATTTCTGTCTTGTATAATTGGGTGTGTGCATACATATTGGTGTGCATATTTATCTGCCATATTTAAACTTTAAGTTTCTGAGAAGATAATTTTATATCCTCATCATTTTGTATCTCTAACACCAAGCTAGACCTTCTATGGCAAGAAATCAGTACATATGCACTCAATTTTGAAATATCTGATTGCTTTACTGTGGTTAAACCATAGTGAAATAACCAACTCCACTTTCTAGTCAAATTTTAGATCTGCTAGAAATTAGATTTTTGTTACTTAACTATTAACATAAATTATTAATACAAGCTACAGAATTATATTTTCTGTGAAGCACAAGCATGCAATCAGAATAATATAATACAGTGATTACACTTTCTCTTTCTCCCGGAATAATGTTAAAAACAAAATGCTCAGTACATAGTAATTACTATCTGTGACATTTAAATAATCAAGATAGAATCTCTAGAATACATTCACATGTTATTTATAATTTTCTGATGCTTGACCTAGCATCAAAGTTGACGTCAGATGTTCCTCATCAAAGCTACTGTTCTAAGTCTTGAAATTTGCTTTGAAATTTCTATCAAGATTCCATTATATTCACTCATTAGAGATTTGTACCCCAATCATCCCAGTCTATCTAAGTGGCAAGAATTTTGTGCTCATGCTAATTTTGCTCAGGGAAGAAACTAACTTTTGAATTAAATTTAAAAAACATGTACTTGAAAGAGCAGATGATACCCACTGGGCACCATTAGGAGCCATCACAGTGAAACACTAAATCTATATATTTTCCAACATCATAACTAAAGAAGTAAGATTACATTCAGCGAATGTCCATGAAACACTATGAATGCCATGCTATGCTGAATATTTGAAGGAAGAATTCATGAGGATGTTCTCTGATAACATAATATATACAAAATTTTATGCTAGAAAACTGTTAACTTTGTACTCTGCTCTGTTAAACAGAATAAGGCTTCCAGAGATAGAGCAAACTGACATTCCCCCAGAAGCATTACCAAAAAGGTGCTGTGTGCCTGCTAACAATTTAGAATCTAAATGAAGATCATGCAGGTGATGATGGAACAATTAGTTCTCCTGGTGAGCATGTGCTCCTGGGTGAGTACTTCGAATGCATCAGCTCATTTACCTAGCAGGCACAGGGAGGTGAAACAGACTGGGCAGTAACAGCTGACTTGAGTACTCATAAGTTAGCTGCCATGGGATATTGGCGGGTTTTTTTTCCCACAAATCTAAATGTACTCTACCCATTTTTTTTTGAACAAATATTTGCATTCACTTGTGCATTTCTGTTGTTTTCTAAAGGAAAAATATAGCATTTCCTCTGTTGGCTTTTAAAAAATACTGTTTCCTAGTAGCAATTACAAGGAAGTCTGACCATGACTTATTTTATCTGTCTTATTCCTCATCCATTATTTCTGCATGATTTAACAAAATAATTTTGCTGTTCTGTTGTATACTTGCATTTAAATGTTATTATATATTTCATGTGAATAATAACTTTATAATCTCATAAGGTGATAGCACTAAATTAAATGTAGCTTTGTCTTATTCTCATATAGCTAGCTTAAAAAATAGTTGCAATTAAAATGTGAAAAATTGGTCTGTTTTAGATCACCATGGTAAATATCATCTATAGCTATTTTCACATGGATATTAAAAATATTGTCTGAAATATTCTAAGGGTAATAGATAGAAGATAAGAAATATTGTGTCATCATTTGCTCAAAAGTTTTATTAGAGACTTAATTCATTTTGATTCTTCAATTTAGAAAATGGATTCATCACCCTTAAGTACAAGAAACAAGCAAGTAAACAAGTGTTATTTATGGAAACACCTTCTTCTTCAACACACACTGACTTCTTCCAATTCATGTTGGGCCAGATATGAGCAATTTGCATTAAACTTGGACATAAATTTGTAAGGGAGGAAATTACTCTCAACCTGGTAGACATCAGATGTGCTAAATTCATGGTCGCATAACATCAAGAAATTAAGTCTGGATTGGAACAAAAACATTAGGAGTGCTTTACTGGAAGTAAGGAAAGCTCCTGGGTATCTAGGAGGGGTCTTGATAAGTGAATACTGAGGTTCTTTGTCAGGTGTAATTTGTATGACAGAACTGCAACTTGCATACAACATAGATCAACTGACAACCAGCCTATTGGATCACAAGTATAGTTGCTTACCTAACATTGACCCAATAGGATAATGAGTCATGTAGCAAGGGTATACGGAAAGACCAAAGGCATCCATGGGCAAGGGTGAATCCAGAAGTTCAGGTTACACTGCCTCACATGTGTCTGACGACTAGCTGTGATGCCTGGATCTGCTGGTGCTGATTATAGTATAATCTCAAACTACTGTTTAGTTCTAGGAAGGCCTACTTTGGTCTGCAATGTGAGGCCTGGTCTTCTTTTGATTTACCTCTGCAGTTTTGATGCATTTTCACCTTCTGCATTGATTTTCTTCAGGGTCAAGTGCTTCTTTGATTTAGCTGCCTATAATAAGTGATGCTGAAAAAGTCTAAATGATATATTCATCGAATGTAGTAGATCAAAGTTTAATATTTTTGGTCTATCACAAGGGCTTATTAATTGGACAAATTGGATGAAGATAGATTTTTGCTTTGTTTTTGTTTTTGTACCAGGAATTGACTGAGGGCCTTGAACTTGCCAGACAGGTGCTTGAGCCACTGAGCTATATCCATGGGCTGGTGGATTCTTTTTGAGCAGTAATTTTTTCTTTTCAAATTCCTTTTATTGTCTTGAAAGTGGATGTTTATACCAAATTATATCTCCAGTCCATTTTAAATTTTTTAAATTTTTGATATAGTCTCACTAAGTCGCTAAATTGACCAGGCTGGACTAGAATGTGTTACATTCCAGGCCCAGCCTGACAGAGATCTGCAATTACAGGCCTGAGTAAGCACACCGAGCTCAAAAATATTTTAAAAAAGTAAAAAAGAAAGAAAATAGGGTAAGAAGATAGATGCAGCATTTATTGAAACTGTTTTTGTAGCAGGGACTTCAGATTAAATATTTCTTCTTTATTTTTTTCTTTTGTTGAAAAGACAGGGTTGATGTACAAGATATTTCAAAACTAAAGTGAACCCAAACAGAAGTCAGATAAAATGTTTTGTCTGGTTTAAGTCATTAATTTTTATCTCTCTCTCTCAGACAGAAAAACCATCTATGTTACTTCAATATTTTAAGAATAACATTGGAAAAAAATGTTGCTTTTTTAATGACATTACTCCCTAACTAGTGTCTTTAAAAAAGAACCTCAGAATAGATACAAGAAAAAAATTTTACTATAGAATGTATTTCCTTCTGAAAACACAGTAGGAGTTAAGCAGGTCCCTGCAAGGGTGCTTGTCCTTCTCACTTCCCTTTGCTTTTGTGACACTCAGGGGCAATTGGTCACAGTTTTGGCCCAAGAAAAAATTATGTGCCCCAAAGCACTTGAAAATTGAAACTACAAACTCACTTGCATGGTCACCATTTTAAGAAAGAGCAGATTTATGGGCTCATCTAATTTCTAATTTTAAATAGCACATCCACTGAAGAATAAATTTTAAAAATAAAAAAAAAAAATAAATGTTAGCGTTATTCAGTTGTGAGGACACCAGGGCTCACTGGCCTGGAACCTAACCCCAGACTGAGTAATGAGGCAGTGGGGATTTGCTACAGCTCAGAAAAGAGCCAGGAGGGAAGCTGGTGGAGGAGATGGGGAAGAGGCTGCTGGCAGGGAGACAAAGGGACACTCCAGGAATCCTGGAGAGGTTGGAGAGATAGGAACTCAGAAAGGCTTCTGGCAGGCAGGCGGTCTTCTGAATGTTTGTCTCAGTCAAGCCCAGCTTCTCAGTCTTTGAGATTTGCCTGTCATTCAGTTTTGTAAGCATAGTATTACATTTTCCTAAATGTAGGCTATTCGTCATCTTAAAAATTGCTGGCCTTGTTAGTGGAGGAGAATGAAGAACAGCTGCCCAAGTGAGCCACCTAATTTTCTCTGTGTGGGAGTATAGTCCACTAAATGGCCATTTTCCATTGCATCTCACAATTCACAGATAGCACAGCTTATGATTTATGAACAAAATCTTTTGTTAGAAGGATGTGCCTTCAATGGATAGATAACATAATTTCTTATGTGTGAAATTTGGTAGTCTTTTATTTCTTTAATAATTCACAGCTTTATTCCTGCTGGTATTCAAAGCTGGTGAGGGCTATTTTTCAATGTTGTTTAGAGATCTACCATATTCTTATATATTTAAGTCTTTACAGCACTCCAAGTCCGTGTCCATACAACTCAGTAAAGTAGTTCAGCTTTCCTTGATGGGAACAAATGAATATATATATACATGATGGATGTGGATATATGGAGTACGCATTTGGGTGTCTTCTGTACTTTGAGAAGGCCTAAGACAGTCCATCTACTCCCAAAACGTATCACCCAAGTGAGACTGGCAACTGTTTTTAGCTCATTGGTTTTTAAATCCTAAATTATCCTTAGTGCATTAACATTATAATCTCATGATACATTAGTTGGAATTTATTGTACTATATGAGATTAAATTCAGCATTTATCAGCCGCATTTTATGTTTGGATCACAAAGTTTATTTACTTTGTGTGATGCAAATAAGGAAGTTATCCTTGTACCTGGAGAACTTCAGGCTACCAGAATGCTTCTTATAGGTCGATTGTCTTTTGTAGTGGCCCCAGTGGCAGAATTGAAGAATAGTGTTTATTGAATAAATATGTTAGTGGTTTATTCCAGGGATTCCTCATGCACACAGATATTTATGATCAATACAGTATGAGTATTATGAGAATATTTAAAATGTTTTGGCAAAGAGAAAAACAGAAGATTCATAGAGGATGTTTCATTTAGCTCACTGTTGCATAGGATTTAGGCAGTTTATGGAAAGCATTATAGAAAGTTTTATTAAAGGGTTAAGAGAAACAGACTCTTTAAGAAAAAGGGTGATCCTGAGTGGTTCCTACCAGGGATAGAACTTGGGACCTTATGTTTGCCAGGCAGGTGATTAAGCCTGCCAAGCTATATCCCTGACCTGATAAAGGGTAATCCTATTTGAAGAACAAGGTTACAGCCTACAGTAAAACATGGCAGGAAATGAGAAACAAAGTTTGTGACCAGAAATGGAGCCTTACCAGTGCTTTGTAAAACAATGTGGACCCTATTCTTAAAGTAGGCCCTCGGGAGCTACTGAGGGGTTCTAAGCATGAGCATGTACTACAGCTTGGGTCTTGAAAGTTCTCCAATGATCCACGCGTGGAAGGCATGGTACTCAGCCAGGGGTACTTTTTGGAGGTGGTGGAGCTTTTGGAGGTGAGGTTAGTGGAGGTAGATTGGGAGTGTGAGCCTAGGGGATGTTGTGAGCCTTTCTCTTTCTTGCTTCCTACTGCCAGGCAGTAAGGAGTTTCCTACATTAGGTACTCCCCAAATCAGTGAGACAGCCAAACATGGTCTGAAACCACTGAAACTCTGAGATGAACAAACTTTTCCTTTTATAAGTTGATTTGCCTTGTGTTTCTTATAGCAAAGGAAAGCTGAGTAGCAAGCCTTGACATAGTAATCACTGGGTACTTGCAATGAAATTCAGGGGTAAAAGGTGGCTCTTTCCCACAGCACAGAGCATGACACTTTCCTCCTTTTTCATGCTCTCTGGTATTTAGAAAAGATCTGTGGTAAATATATTCTGATTGTCCCATGAATAGTGTATTGTTTTCTTGGAGGGAGACACTAGATGAAGTTCCTTCAGCTGATCAATTGAAGGGTAGGAAGAAGACTTGGAGCTTGCCCTGGGTGGGGACATACCATAGTGAGGGAAAAAATAGGCAAAATTTACATATGTGAGAACTCATTTGAAGGAGGTGTTCCTCAAATACAAAGCTAAAATGCTGCAAAAACACTGTGATTATATCTTCAATAAGTTTATTGTTGATACTGTTTCCTGTGTCTTCTAAAACCCCAGTTATGTGCTTTGAAATGTGGCTCTGTTGGCAAAGAGCAGGAGCACCCACATACTTGGATCTCACCCTATAAACCCCAAGCAGTGCCTACAGCTTAACATGCACTATTCTTATGGATGTTCAGTGGTGGTCACATGATCATTCTTTTGATTTTTCATGATGGAGACCTAGGAAGGTCTCTTTTTATAAACCAGCAGGTAAATGCACCGTGTCTCCTTTAAAAGAGGCTGCTAAATGGTACAAAGGATTGGATTCAGTGTTTCAGAACTTGTTTTTTGTTTTTTTTTTTTTCTAGATGGATAATTATTAGAGGGTTATTGCAAGTAGTTGAATGAAAAGGGAATTATGAGGAGACTGTGGACAAATCTGCCTTCATTTTACTTTGAATGTTGGAACATTCACAGTATTTGTTGTGTGTTTCTGATAATGGAATTCAATCTTTTATCTTTTGTTAAAATGTTCTTCAATAATATATGATTATGCAGATGCATAGGAATAAAACATGCATTACAGAGTCAGTCTCCACAATCCTTTTCTTGTTAGGACAAAATTAAAGTCTGTCTTTATGTAACTACAATAAGACTGCAGAATGTTGCTTTTGATTTGCTGAAGATATGCATGAGTTTTTATTTTCTCCCACACTCAAATAAGAGGAAACACATACAGCAACATTATTGAGCTATCTTTTGAGTAAGCAAAAATGTACAGATATCAATGACAACTCTGTTTTCTAATGTTCTACATGATTTTCTCTGAATTGTTAAATTCAACTTACATTAAAATATTTACAAAGTTACTTGCCTGCAATGCATATTGTTCACACTTGTGAACCATTTCATTAAAGACAACATTTATAGATTATTTTCCAAAGCTATTGCAAAGAATAAACTTTCCAAGTCCCTAAGAAAAAGTAATCTGTGGAAATGATGTTTATCTTCATTTTATACTTAACTTAGTTTGGCGGCACAGTTTTAATGGAACAAACCTTTCTCAACTGGTTTAATTATCTTTATTCTTACTGAAAATTTATCACCCTACAACTACTTTAAACTTTCTCTGAAGCCTGCTTATTATGTTTCAGATGTCACAAATTTTATGAAAAGAATCTTATAATAAGTCTCAAATAAACTGAGTCCTAATCTTTTATTTACCCCCCCACTGATAAGATAAGGAAAATCAGTTTTTCTGCAAATGTTGGGTCATGTCTTGGAGAATTATCAAATTCACAAGACTGAGGGATCTGTAAAGTAGAATTTATTGAGTTGTTCAGTGCTGATCAGTGAAAGCAACAGATCTTGGTACAAATCCCCTCAGTTACCAGCAGGGAAACTAGATAGCACTTGGAAATAAGTCTGCTGGGTCTATGATTCAAAAGGATTTCTATAATGAAAACATGTTTGCATTGACTTTATATTGGCTATAGATGACAGTAGTGGATAATGTAGACCAAGTTTTGGGTTAGGAGGGTAGAGATGTATCTCTTGCTTTTGGATTTGATTAACAGTCTAGAAAGTTTTTAAGCAAAACTTGACAGTGCTCCCAATGACCTACCATGATCGACTTCAAATCAAGGTTATAAGACATGTTCAGGAATGGGAAAGTCTTTTATTGGTTCACTCAAAGCCATTGGCTGGTTGGCTGACCAACCATCCTTATCTATCCTACCCTCCATCCTCCAGATGTTATAATTCAATTTAAGATATCTTGAAAATATTTTCTTGTTACCATCACTACAAAGATAGAAGACCAAGGCATTGCTAGTTTAGTTTATCTAAAAATTCAATTTCAGTATTGATACTATATAGTACATTTCTTATTTTCCTTCCTCTGAATTAAATGCAGATTGCAAGCAATTTATTTCAGAAGTATTATGAAAGAGGAATTATATCTTTTCAAATTGCTAATGCAGCACATCATGATTCCTCAGATATACATTTCACGTTAATTATATCATCTCTTAAGTGCTTCCACAACAATACTCATCATGCCAATAAATTTACAAGTAGAGACAATAGCAAAATTGAGACATAAAATATACCTACATTTCATGTCTAAACATTAGGACAGTTGTAAACACTCAGTGCTTGGGAGAAAAATGAAAGCATAATTTAAGCATTAGGGATTAGAAAAATTAAAATAGACATATATTTTATTAGAAGATTATTGAGTCTACAGTCTTCCAGCAAGGTTTGTATTTGTGAAGCGAGTTAACTCAGTAACCATGAGTGAACCCTCAGTGGCCCAAACTTTGCCTGTTCTGAGGAAGAGCTATCTTCAGAGCAGTGCCATGCAGCTTCCGGTGAAGAGGGAACACTCTGATGTAGAGGAGAGTTTTCATATGGAGATCTTGGGTCACCCAGCACCAGTGAGTCCAGATAGTTTGTGTCAATGATGTGATCTCCATTGACCTCTGTACCTGCATAGAAGCTGGGAAAACAGGTAACCAAGGTCAGCCATGCAGGAGCTCCATGATCACATGCCTGAAGACCAGGGCAAATGCTGGGCATCTGCCTTGGACGGGCTCCACACTGGACAGGTGTTTTCACATCTGTGCTGGGAGGATTAAAACTCTCCATGCAGTTTCCTGACAGTGCACACTGAGATGCTCCCTTCTGGATTCTGTGGGACTGGGGGCTTTATTCTTATTTTTTGCACCCTCAAAGATTTTAATCTGTATCCTTTTGCTATAAAAAGTAGTACCCATGAGTATAATAGTGTTTCAAGCTTTGTGAGTTCTTCCATTGAATCACTGAACCTGAGGATGAGTAGGAGACCCCTAACAAAGTGTAGCTCAAGACAGTTCTGCCTTTTACTTAAAAATAGCACTTCATAAATCTTCCCCAAAGTGATTATATCAAACAAGATTTTTCAAGTTTTACAGACTCACAATTAACCTTAAATTATTTTAAGAAAAAATTAGGATTTAGTAAATGCACAGTGCATGTCATTAGAACATCTGAAAATTTTGTACTCCTATTACTGATTCTTTAGCTTTTCATGATTCCCAATGAATTAGAGTTAAGATAGAAATGACTGTTTTCTTCTTTCCTTCATTAGCGTAATAACCACCTGACTAACAAAAGCAAAGTAAATATCACTATATACCTTCAAATCATATTTATTTGGAAGCCTGATTAAGTGCTAGAATTAATGTCATGCATATTAATTACAATTAAATATAACTTTATGTTTATTATTTTTCATTATAGCCAGATGTCCTGTTAATATTGCTTTACATTTGAAAAAATAACCTGAGCATAGAAAGTCAAAGAAATCACAATGGTCATGTAATTGGAAGTGTCAGAGTTAATTCTTAGACCA
This sequence comes from Octodon degus, assembly GCF_000260255.1. Taxonomy (NCBI): domain Eukaryota; kingdom Metazoa; phylum Chordata; class Mammalia; order Rodentia; family Octodontidae; genus Octodon; species Octodon degus. Next base: position 20,452,354 of record NW_004524600.1, read on the forward strand.
AAGTCTATTGGAAATAAAGTCTCTGCTTCATGTTGCTTCCAAATTTGGCATGTTACCTATTCCTCTTATGGTGGTGGACAGAACAAGTTATGGTGCAGCAGCTTCACTCCTTCCTCAACTATATAATATATGTCATATATAAATCTATCTGTAGCTAGAGTATTTAATTGGGGCATATTTTTAACTTCAAATTTATTTTTATGAAAAAATATGGAAGTATTTTATTTTAAATTAATTTTAATTTTTATTTCATTAGTACTGTAAAGAGCATGTTTGCAGTACAGCTCAGGGAGCAGGAACATGTACATAGCACAGTTCTCTTCTGTTTTTAACCTCTTTCCTCCAGCCACCCATCTCTCTCCTTTCTAAGGCCTCTTTTTCAATTTTAATGTTTGGTTGCTATTGTTCTTAGCTTATTTTTATGACATATAATATTTACATTCATTGTGGGTACTTGGTACATATATCTTAAAACTTCTTGTTCTCATATTTTTAATTCTTGTATCAATTGTTTTATTCCATGTGTATCAAGGAATTTTTCAGTTTCTTCTAGACTGTCAAGTTTATGAGTTATAAAATATGCACAATTTATTGTCCATTTAATATCTGTAGAATGTCTAATTATAGTCCTTTTATTATTACTAATACCAATCCATATTCTTGTCCATTTGCTTTTCACCAGCATACCTGGAGATTTATAAATCTAATTGATACTTTAGCATTGTCATTTATGGTTTCTTTGATTTTATGTAATGTTAATCCTCATGCTAATCCTTTTTTCTGCATAATTTTATAAATTGATATATATTTGATGGATAACTATTCATTAAATTTTAATGTCTTTTTCCCTTCATTTGAAGATATAAATCTTCTATCAGCCACTGGTTTAACTGCATCCATAAATTTGCCTTTGAGTTCATGTTTTTCTTCTTTTGCCAAAACTTTTGAGGTCAATCAATAATTTCAATTTATTGTTATGTCATATGTTCAGTCTTGGGAGTTTTTCTTCTTTCATATTTTTTTCCATTTCTCTGCAGAAATTTCTTATGTGCTTTCTCTTTAGGTCTATTTCTTAAATAAATCCTTTTGAGTATTTATAGATTTCAATACTGGGCATCATTTAAAAGTCAGTATCTCATTACTTTTTTATGTGATGTATTTTTTTCCTCTTCATGTATCTAGCACATTTTTTTCTTATTGTGAGAAGATCACCATAAATTTTACATTTCTAAACCCCAGATTTTGTCTTTGAGTTGTTCCAGTAGCTTGGAAATTTGCTGTGAATCACTTTTAAGAGGCTTCATTTCAAGCTGTCTTAGGGTATATGTGGCCAGATATTCACGAAAACACTAATGACATTTGGAGCCAGACAGTTATTGTTTTGTGCTGTGTAATATTCCTGTGTCTTGAAGTATCTGGGATTCCATCCACTAGATGCCAGGTGCATTCCCCTCCTAAGTGAAACAAATGACATGATTACTATACATTGCCAAAATCCCCTTAGGAAGGTAAAAATCATCCCAATGGAGAAACACTGATCTAGGGTAGCCATTTCTCTGGGACCAGAGAAATGCTTTCCACATGTGCCTCAACTGAATATACATGGTTTTAGTTGGGTGTCTCTACTTGTGTTGGTTAAAGTTCCAAAGCATCTATGATTTGGATGTGATTTCAGTGTATTCCTAAGGATTTATATGTTAAAATTTAATCATCCTCATGAGGTTTTAGGAGTGTAGCACTTCATCTGATTACAGTGTGTAGAGGCAGGCCTTTAGCAAGTGATTTATACTAGATAAAGGAATAAGTGCATGCATGATTCATGAGTATTCATGACTGAATACTGGTGGCTTTATAAGGAGAGGGCAGGGCACAGACATGTGCATTGTCTGTCTCTTGGCATGTGATGAACTGTATTACATTGGGATTCTACTAGCAGAAATGCAATCATTACATGTGGGCCTCCACTTTGTCCAAGAACCATGGGACAAAATAAACCTCTTTTCTTTGTTGAATTAGCCTAACTCAAATATTCCAATTAACTAACAGAACACAGACTAATATAATAGTGTTCTAGCTACATGTGGCTTCTGGAATCTCAATTCAGCCCAAATCCCTCATGGACTTTGGCCCACCTTATTGAGCATTATTTGTGTATTTTCACCTCAGTCTTCAGTCAGATACCCTAGAAGACATTTGCAGATTTGTGAAATTACCTCTCTATCTGGCCATCTCATTCATGTTTCCTCACTCACAGATTTTACCAGTGGACTCTGAATACTTTGAACTATTACTTTTGTTTCTTCAATTCACCATCAATTCAGCTCTCTGTTTGGGCTCCAGTGTCTAGGGTTATGATTTGGATAATGATCCCTATCAGAAAAAGACAGGTAAAAAACAACTTATTGTGTGTGGAGCCCCTGATGCAGTGATCACAGTCCTGGGCTATGTGTTGTTCTGCACTTGAAAATGATCCAGCCTTGCTTGTCCAAATAAAATGTTGCAGGGAGAAATTAGCACATGATAGCCATTACCCTTTTGTAATTGTTACTGTGTTCGGAATTTGAATATTTCTAGTATTCTAATGTACTATTTTTTATTAATTTTGTTGACAAACAAATAGCAATGAGACATGAAACAGTTCAAAACTGATTAATAGGACAGTTTCAATAATTAATATATTGCATATTGCTGTATCCATAGTGGTTATTCACAGTACAAAATGCAGACATGATATCCTGTCCAAACACTATTAGTACAAATCTTTCTTCTCATTGAATTAAGAGAAAGTAGCTGTATATCTATCCTAAATGTATATCCAGGTACAAAATGGTCCTTCATTTGTATCCCTTCTTTAGTTTTGTCAGAGATAGGTATTTCATTGCTATTTAAATATTGAAAGTGCATGAATTCAGCTAAATAATCCAATATAGTCCAGTAGTCCATAATAGTATTGGATAATCTGTAGGACTGGCAATGTCAGAAGTTGTAGCCTTGAGCCTTTTATAGCTCAACATATTAATATGGCTTTATTTTGTATACCTCATTTTTATACTTTTTGCTGGATGGTTAAGACCAAGATAAAGAAAGACCTATCTAACAAGAAATTTAAGTTCTATATCTGAGAAGGTCGTCAAATCTCCTCAGGATTTATCCTGAAACCCTGTACCACAGTTTGTAGACATTTGTCAGTGTCAGCCATGTGGATGAGTCATAGCCATTGCCTGACCAATTTGTTCTCTGTGAAAGCCTGAGAGCATATTTTCTCTTCATGTGACTTCTTAGGCACACTCTACACCATCGATCACTTTCTTCTGGGGCCCCATAATCTCCTTGATCAGAAAATTTGGGACACAGCTGAGTCACAGGATATTACAGTACAGGTTCTCCTATGTCCTGAGTCCTCACTGACCTTGAAAGGCTAGGCCCAAAATGCTGACCGTCATTTCAACCCTACTTTTTCTCTAAATTTGGTCTGCAAACTTAGTTGTTAACCGACCAGAAGAGAAGCTTAATGGTATTATTACCCTACAACATAGGCAGTTGAGCTTAACCTCAGTATCTGTCTGAATATCAAACATCTTAGACATAAAATGGAACAGGTATTTTCCATCAAATATTGATATGTTAAATGTTAAATACCTACAGAATATGAAGAAAAAATAAAAATAGGAATAAACAATTACATATTTCTACACAGAAATTTAGAAGTCTAACCATATACAGCATTGTAGCAGGACATTAGAATCTTTCTTTTGTGTATCATCACCCCAACATTGACTGGATTTGTTTTTTTTCCATAATTTTATTGAGAAACAAATAGCCATGAGACAGTTTCAAATCACATTAGTAGGATAGTTTCAATAATTAATACATTGCATATTGTTTTCTTAGTGGTTATTCATTGTACAAGATGCAGACATGATATCCTGTTTACAAACACTTTTAGAACAAATCTTTCTATTCATTGAATTAGGAAAATGTAGCTGTATATCTATCCTAACTATTTTGAATATACAGATACAAAATAGTCATTCATTTGTATCCTCTTTTTGTGTTTAGTTTTGTCATTTAAATATCATAGGTGTGTGAATTCAGCAAGATATTCCAAAATAGTCTGGTAGTCCATAATAGTAGTGGGTTATCCATAGGACTGGCAATGTCAGAAGTTGTTGACTTGAGCCTTTCACAGCTCAGCATATTCATATGACTTTACTTTTTATATCTCATTTTTATACTTTTCTGCTGGGTGATTAAGACCAAGATAAAACAAGACCTATATAACAAGAATTGTAGCTTTTGTATCTGATATGGTCAGTCAAATCCCCTCAGGATTTATCCTGAAACCCTGCACCACAGTTTGTAGATCCTTTGTCAGTGTCAGCCATGTGGATGAGTCATGACCATTGCTTGACCAACTTGCTCTCTGTGAAAGCCTGAGAGAATCTTTTCTCTCCATATAACTCTCCTTAGGCACACACTACATTATCGATCACTTTCCGTTGTGGCCCCCATAATCTCCTTGATGAGAAAATTTCATTGTCTGAATTTCTTTGTCACTCTTACTGAGTTTATGGTAGTGTTCTTTGGTAGACAAAGAAAATATTAGGTCCATATAGTGACATGATTATTTTCACCAAAATGGATGCTCTTAGTCTTTTGATTTTATTCAATACTTCTTTTACATTTTTTATGTTTAATTTTAATAATCACTTTACCCATTTTTTCTTGTCATCAGAACAAAACTACCTATTAAGAAAGTTACTTTCTTTGACTATAGTGATTTATTGCCTTAGCAACAATTTACCCATAATTCTAAATAATTAAGTTAAATAATAAAACAACAAAATCTTTGAAAGAACTATTTCTTTATTAATATTATTTCTTCTGTATTATTTCTTTTCACTTACAGCTTCTTTTCTTTTTCTGGTTAATTTTTTTATTTTAAAGAATAAAAACAAAAATAAATGTAAAACAAATAGCAAGAACAAAGAAATGGAGTAGCATATAACACATGTTATACAAAATTTCAAAACAAGAAGGAAATTTAACGATGGTTGCTTTATTACATATTTTTATTCTCAAATATGTTGCTCAGATTAACAGATATAGAATGTCAAGATTCATCAAATAATTAAACATTAATGCTTGCTGTCAATAAACCTTAATTGTTTCTTGTCCCTTCAATTTTTTAGTTTATTTTAAAGCGAGTATAATAATACTTGATAAGACATTAGAAATGGTACACATTTAGAAGAACAAGATAAGAGGTATTCAATCATGTTCTTTGTGATTCATTGAATTAGGAAATCTTTCTATTCATTGAATTAGGAAAATGTAGTTGTATATCTATCCTAACCTGTTGCTGTTTTCAGTGCAGTCGCCCAGACCACAGATATCAGCATATAGAGTTAGTTAAAGTGAAAATTTTAAAACACTAACTGCTGTTTTCAAAAAAACTGATGTAAATTAATACTACAGTCATCTCAGCTATCTGTACATAAACTTGCATGATTTTCCCCTTTCTTTTTTTTCCTATCTTCCCTACCCTCCCTCATCTTCATTGTTTATTCCTTATATTCAGTTTCTTTCCATTTTACTATATGTATTATACATTTCAGATTTTATCCATTCCCTCAGGTTCCTACACTAGGAGACAAAACAATACTTACAAATGTAGATCTGATCCATTTCAGCCAGGAGTATAGCCTCTCGCATTCATTCACCTACACAGGACTCATGTCTTTCTTTACAGCCAAACAGCACTCCATTATATAAAAATATCACATCTTTTTTATCCATCCTTTAAGTGATGGACATTTTGATTATTTCCAAGATTTTGCTATGTTAAACTGTGCTTCTATAACCATGGGGGTGCATATATCACTTTGGTGTGATGCCCCCAGTTCTTCTGGAAAAATACCCAGAAGGTGAATGGCTGGGCTGTATTAGACCTCCAATCCCAGTCCTTTGGGCAGTCTCCAGACTGCGCTCCATAGTGGTTGCACCAGTTTACACCCCCACCAACAATGGAGAAGGTTTCCTCCTTCCTCATAGTCTCTCCAGCACCTGCTATAAGCTGACTTCTCTATGACAGTCGTTCTTTCTGGGTGAGATGTTATCTCAATATTGTTTTAATTTTTATTTCTAGAATGACAAGTCTTGGGGAACATTTTTTAATGTATTTATTTGCCATTTGCATTTCCTCCTCCAGTCTCCAGATGTCTGTTCTTCAATTGGGTCTTTGAACCCTGGGGGCCCAATCTTTTCCAGTTCTTTATATGTTCTAGATAGAATTCCCCTGTCTGAGTGACTATTGGTGAAGATTCCTCCCAATTAGTGGGCCATCTCTCCACCCTGAAGGTGACTTCCCTTGATGTGCAGAAACTTCTTAATAAGATGAGATCCCAGTTGTTGACTCCTGAAAGTACTTTCTGCACCATCTGGTTTTTGTTCATGTACTCGCCGCCTATCCCCATGTCCCCAAGGCCTCCACCCACTCTCTCCTCCAGGAGATCTAGTGCCTCTGCTTTAATGTTTATATCTTCAATCCATTTTGGCTTTAGCTTAGTGCATGGTGACAGACCCACATCCAATTTTAGCTTTTGGCCTGTGGAGGGCCAGTTGTTCCAGCACCACCTGTCAAAGAGGCCATCCTTCTAGTGAACATCCTTGGTCCTTCTGTCAAAGACAAGGTGGTTGAGTGTGTCTGTAGCTGAATACACATCCTCCAATTTGTTCCAGTGATCCACAGGTCTGTTTTTTTGTTTCTTTGTTTGTTTGTTCTCTTGTCAGCACTATGCTGATCCTATCACAGTAGCTTTGTAGTATAATCTCATCAGGAATTGTAATGCCTCCTGCCTTGTCCTTGATGGCCAGGATTGCCACTACCACTTCAGGCCCCCAACCCAGTTACAAATAAATTCTAGAAATGTTTTCTCCAGGTCTTTGAAGTACAATGATGGTATTTTGGTATGGATTGTATTAAATCTACACAACAATTTTGGCAGTATGGCCATTTTCACAATGCTGACTCCTCTCATCCAGGAGCAAGGAATATCTTCCCACCTTATGAAATCCTCTTTGATTCCTTTTTTCAGAGTATTATAATTGTAACTTCTTCTGAGACTAACTTTTCTAATTTCATCATAAAACAAATTCTCAGCCTCTTTTATGTCTAGAGTAACAAGAAATAAATAAAACAGTTACCCAGGAAACAAGAATTCCTGATAAACCTCTGTTCTAGACTAGTGGTATATTGCTCGACAAATTACTCAGAATATTGGGTACTTCTGTCCCATTCTTTAATGACTTATATCCTTTCTAGTGTTCTTTTCATGGCTAAATACTTAGACATCTGAAATATTTGTCTTCTACCAAAATAGTTAACTCAGACTCCTAAAGAAATTAAAGTTTCTACAAATGATCTTTTGCTATGGTTGGCAAAGAGAAAAATGTGATAAGAATAAAAGCAATGTGAAAAAAATTAAAGTGTTTTAGCAATATAATTTTGTCATAATTATTATGATTTCAAAGAGTCATATTCATATTTTTCCCTTTTAGTACATTATATGGGGTAGGTCTTGAATACTTTCATACTTTTATGATTTACAGTCTCTGGAAAAGTAGAATGAAAGCCAAAACTACTTCTTGTAACAAAAGGCATGCCTCTTTTCTCTTTTCAAAATACCACCTTTCCTGTGCCTTTCAGTCCCTCACACACATTCAGGTGAATTCAGCGTGCTCGATCTTGCTGCTGGCTTATGCCGCAGCTCCACACCATAGCCCAGGAGGCTGCACTTGTGCACATGTGCGCACAGCAGTCCTGTGCTGAGTGCCACTCTGGATTGGGTGCTGTGGGTGAAGAAACCCCAGTGGTGCCTCAAGTGCACTGAAGGAGATCGAGCCCAGTGAGGATGTTTGTCAAGGCAGCTAGTGATTACAAACTCAGGTGAGCAGTGTGAAGTGTACTGGAGGATCCTAGGCAGGAAACTCAATTTAAGAAATCTGAGCAGGTTTTCATTTATTAGAGTTGAAAATATTTTCAGCTCTGATCTTTTTCTGCACCTTAAGAAATCCCAATCTATTTCCTCTCTGTCTTTGCATAAACTGTGTCTCTCGCTTTTCATGCTGTTTCCCTAACTTCTGCTTTTCATCAACCAAGTATCGAGTGATGCATTACTTTCTTTAAGGTCCTCAATGTTTACTTTATCCAAAATAGTTCCACTGCTATTTACTTTCTCTAATTTTTTCTTTAACTTTTCAGTTAACTCACCTATTTTTGCCATTGTTTATCACCAGCTGATGGGAACTTGTTTTGGTCCTATATATTTCTGAAGCCTACAATATGCATTGGCTCATCATCTCCTTCCACACCCTCCTTAGAAGCTGTGCAATTAGGGGAAAAATTTACTCTCAACATTTCATGTTCATAAATTCAGAAAACATTTATTGAGTCAAGTACTCTTCTAGCCCAGAGTTTCTGATATCAAAAAAAAAATCTTCTTCTTAAAGAAAAACATTGTTTATTTCTACAATAAGCAAACTTGAATTACATGGAATTGTGTTCCAGGAAATGTCAAAAATCAATCATTTAGAATGGAACTATATAGAGAGGTGATGCAAAATATAGTGAATATTTAGGAATGGCCAGATAGCTCAGATAGTTTGATCCTTGGCATGCAATACTGGGCCTGCCCCTGGGGCACACTGAGTTGGAGAATGAGACTGGGCATGGTGCCATGTACATGTAATCCCAGCACTTGGGAGACTGAAAACAGGAGGATCACCATGAGTCTGATCTGCGTAGTGAGACTCTGTAGACCCTGTAGTAAATACAGAAAAAATGGTGAATGTTTAAATTAAAAGAATTATTACAGTAAAGACACATTGCCATTAATATCACCCCAAAAACTTCCTTTTCACTTTAAACACATGTTTGGCAATAATTTTTATCTCTTTCTGAAGCTGTTATGGAATGTCCTTATCTTTATCATGTCCTTATGACGTGATAGAAAGTATAGTCAAGGTTGCTTTGTATCATTCAATGGAGAGGCAGGCTTGCACAATGATTATAGTGTGTCCTCCTGTGCCTTAGTCACTGGATCTGTCACCTTGTGGCTTCTGGCTCTTCCACCAAGTCAAAATGGTCATGAAAAATAAATGTTTTGAATTGATTCAGTATAGTAGAGGGACCATGATGGTGCAACTAAAGATACCCAAGAAAAGGGGCTTGTAGAAGGACTTCAGAAAGTGTCAAGAAAGAAGTTATAAGTGTGTTTGAAGCAAAGGAAGTATTTTGAGAGGGATTAATATAAATGTGTCTTTCACTCTAATACATTTTTAAAAGTTAAGCACACTGTGGATTTTTAAAAAATGTATTTAATACAGGGTATATATACAGGGTCTAACTACGGAGATCGGACTCGTAGTGATCCTCCTGTTTTCAGCCTCCCAAGCTCTGGGATTACAGGCACCCAACCACCATGCCCAGTCTCAATCGCTGTCTCAGCACACCCAGGGTGTGGGGCCGACATGGCAGGCCAGCTTTGAACCTGGGCCACTGTGCTCTGCCTAAACAAGTGCTTTAGTCCACTGCACTATCTGGCCAGCTCGACAAACTGTAGTTTTTAAAAATTACTTTGTGTATATAATTGTGAGTTACAGCATTAGAGAGAGGTTAATCTTGTCTGACAGATTAGATAACTAACTAGTAAGTACTCACTCACTCAACGACTCCCCTCCAGAAATAGCACATAATACCTATTCTTTGACATGTGGCTCAGCCTATGCTGTTTGCTAAGGCAGTGAAGCACTAGCAAACCATAGAGAAGAGGAGAATGTGGAGTACACTGGCTCACTTGGTCTTATCTCTTGTGCTTGCCATCACTACAGAAAGTAGTGCTTGGTCCCTGAGATCCTTCCATGTGCTAGCAGAGACACTAAGGAGCCGATCTAAGCCCAGTGCATGGTATGTTCAGCTCAAAATTTCGCATATCAGGGGAGCCCACTCTTCATCAGATAAAAACCTCTACTATTCACAAATACATCAAGGAGGGTAGATTATAGAAACTTTAAGACACTATTTGTGGGGATTTTTTTAAAGAGTATAAAAATCACCCAGATATAAGATAAAAAATTCCTGTTGAACTGCTGAGTTAAGAAAAATCTAATGTTTATGTAATTCTTGGTTTTGTGCTGTTGAATATGCAAAAGTTATTTAGGAAAACATTGATGTCCCTGAGAGTTGGTAGAGCACAGGAAATGGATTTTTATTGCATATTTATGCAAAGAAAGGAGCAAGTTTTGCCTTCACTAATCATATTCACTTTACAATTTAAAGGCAATTTAACATGCTACGGAAGACCTTTGGGTTAGTGAGTTGGCCTACAGTGTTTATATCCTGTGCTAACTCTTGCATCATTAGAGCAAGACTGGCAGAAAATCAACTCATACTTACTGAGTACTTGCTATGGTAAGCACATTGTAGATGCTAGGAAGTCATTTAAAACTCTGTAAAGATGTGAGATACATACATTATTACCATTTTATAGGTGAGAAATGTGTGCTATAGATCACTTAATACATCTCTCCAGGATCATAGAACTGGATGATGGCATAACCGAGATTCTATCAGGCAATTTGAAATATACAATCTTGGCAAAGCCAGAACCCATGTGCTTAACCACAATGCAGCACTGAGTATTTCTGCCCTATGACTCACGTAGAATTCACAGATGCTAGATAGAGAAACATCTGGCTTCTCAGTATTCTTTTCCTTAGAAAATTCTGAATAGCTCAAAATTGCTTTCAGACACTGAAGTCTTAGGAAATCAAGGTTCACTAGTTGCAGATGTTCTGCGTTTGTTCCACTGTTATGGGTCTCTTGGACATCTCTTCTGTCCATCAGAAGAGGGCAGGTAGCGGAGCATCAGAGTTTAGCACAGAATTGTTGAGGAGCTTGGGCGTAGAATCTGAGAAGCACTAGAGGAATGCTGGAAGAAAGCTGCTGGACAAGTGTCCCGTTACCTCTTGGTAGCTGATCAGGAAATACTACATTAAAAGAAAGAAGAGTGTTACCATGTGACAAAAATTTACTACCACAAATGGGCAGTGGTATATCTGACATTTTCAAGGAAGAAGAAAGAAAAATATCACCCAAAGCCATGATTCTTTTCTGGAAGAGTACTACTGTTTTTAATCTAAAGAACCACACATTAAAGAGAAATCACCTGTGCATAATTGAGGGTTTCTTTTTTTGTTTTGCTCCAGATTTGAAAATGATGATGGTTCATTATATCACACATACAAAGAAAGGATTTGAAGATAACCTCTTTAATTTTCAGAGCACATAAATATTGGAAATTTTAACTTTAACAAATCTACATTTTACTTTGTGACACCTTGAATCAAATCAGACATAAAATGGACAAATCCTATGAGGAAGTTATTGGTATAGAAGTGATGTGGAATAGAGGACACATAATATAACCAATGGAGCTACAGTTATGAAGTTCTTGACCAGTGGGTTACAGATACACATTGGAGAAAAGGCAGCCTCTTGAGCACATAACACTGAGAAAACTTAATATAAACATATAGAATGGAAAGATCACAGTTTCTCATCCTATACAGAAATTAGTTCAAAATGGATCAAACTAAAAGATAGGTCATAGGAGGGCTGGAGAGATGGCTCAGTGGTCTAAAGCACCTACTTAGAACAAGCTTAGCAAAGCATCAGGGACCGCGGTTCAATCCCCCAGCACCACATGCCAGCCAGCCCTGCCCCCTGTGGGCTGAGCTGGCCTCTCTCTCTCTCTCTCTCTCTCTCTCTCTCTCTCTCTCAAATAAATAAAAAAAAAGATAGGTCATAGGAAATAGGGAGATAGCTCTTCTGCAAATGGAAGGGGACCAAGGGTTGGAGGGAATAGGGAAAGTGCATGGGGAGAGCATGGTTAAAGATAGAGATGTGCTATGGACATATGCCAGGTCCGCATGAAGGATGCCATAAGACACTGCAACTGTGTACTCATCTTAAAATTGAGAAAAATGGACCCAAGTTCCAAATACGGGATCTGAGATTTTGAATCTGCTAGAACAAAACCCAGGGGAAAACTTCAAGAAAGAAGCACAGGCTATGTCTTTCTGAATAGGACTCCAATAGTAGAGAAAATCATAGTTACAAATGACAGATGGGATTAGGTGATATTAAAAAGCCTTTCACAGCAATGAAAATAATAAACTACAGAATGGAAGAAGAATTTTGCAGTAATTTTTGTTTGAGGGTTCATATGCAAAATGTATAATGAGCTCAATACTAAAAAAATTCAATCAATTAATGGGCAACTGAACACACACCCTTCTCAAAAGAAGTACAAATAGCTCATAAGTATATGAAAAAAGTCTTCAAAATCTGTAGTCATGGGCCAGGGAGATGACTCAATGGAATTAGTGCTTCCCTGGCAAGCGCAAGGGCCTGAGTTCAATCCCCAGTTCCACAAAAAAAATAAAAAATAAATCTGTAGTAGTAGTGCCTTTGCCTCCCAAGTACTGGGATTGCAGGCCTGCACCACACGGCCTGCTAACAAACCTCTTTCTAGTCTGTGCATGAGTTGTGCTGAGTATAAACTTGGACCTACCTTAGGGGTCTCTCTTTTTCTATAGTCCACTATAAACTGAATATCAGTAAGCAAACATTGTGCTCCAGACTAATTTAAAAGCCTTCTTCTACTCATTTTATTCTTGATAAATTCTCTGACTGGGTTATAGACCATTCCCATGCATCCCTTAGGTTACCACAACTGCCAAATGATAGAATACATGTAAATCATTTAAAATAATGTCTAGCACATAGGTATATAGTTCGACACTTTTTAATTGTGTTGCTGATGTAGTTTATTTTATTTAAATTTTTAAAAATCTATTTATTTCTTTCTTTGTTTATGTATGTATGTATGTATGTATGTATGTATGTATGTAGGTAGGTATATATTTAATACAGGGTCTTGCTATATAGCTTAGACTCATAGTGATCCTCCAGTCTCAGCTTCCCCAGCACTGGAATTACAGGCATGTACTACCATGCTCGGTTTTAGGTGAGTGGCTCAGTGCAGGGCCACCATGACATGCAGTACTGGGGATGGAAACTCAGGTTCTGGCACTTTCCAGGCAGGCACTTAGGCCACCGAGCTGTCCTCGGCTCTAGTTTATCTATTTTATGCCTGCCCTGTTGGAATTTGACAGGGGGAGTTTGTGTCTATTTGTTCAATGGCCCACAACACAATCTAGGGAAAATTCGTATTTTATAGTTGCAAATATTTTGAATGAATTCTATGTTGAGAGAGGTTTATACTCTAGCATGTTATTTTTCATAGAGCATTGAAGCTTAGCTCAGTCATTTAGCTCATCCATTTTTGTTTTGTATTTTAGGGAAGGGTCTACAGGGTGTTAAGGTCTCACTACTAGATCAGACTCATAGTGATTCTCCTGTTTACAGTCTTCCAAGTGCTGGCATTACAGGCCTGGGCCACCATGCACAGTCTCAATCGCTGTCTCAGCTTGCTCTGGAAGTGGGGTCAGCATGGCAGACCTGGGGATTGAACCTCTATCCCCTGCGCCCGCTTGCAGGTTCTTTAATCCGCTGAGCTATTTGGCTGGCCCGCTCATCCAATTTTTCATCCTACTACACTTTTAGGGAATTCAAATAAGTCTCACTGTGTTATATGATGATAAACACACATATTTATCTTTGCTATCAAACTGAATAGACATTGATTTCATTGATCTTAAAATATTGAACTTAAAATATTTGACATATTTGAAATTCTATAAATCTTAGTTATATTTAAAAGCTATTATTGCCCTCTAAATGTATGATAACTAAATATTTTATATTTCCCTCAAATTTCCAAAAGTTGTCTCCTCTAATGAAGTTTAATATGCAAAAAAGGTTCAAATGGAAAAAGGCTAATTGAGGATGTTTTTTTTTTTTTTTTTATTTACCGAGTCGTGTTTTACTGTAAAAAGGTTTTCCATTTAAATAGTATGTTACTTTGAAAAGGCATCTCTATTTTTTTTTGTAGAAACTTGACTGGTTACTAAAATGAAAGTATTTTATCTATAAAGTAAGCAAAAACATTTTTTGTTTTACTGATAAAGGGATTTCTAGGACTTAAATAATTATGGAAATTTATGTAAGGAGAACTCCTTTAGATTTTGTGAATGTGTCAGCAGAGAAATACAATTAAAGTTTAAGTGTGGTAACTCGAAGGACTTTATACTTTGGATAGGAGGAAAGAACTGCACAACTGGAAAGGCTAGTTGTTAAGGTTTTGCTATAAGAGGCTTTGGAAATCACCCTTTAAGAATCTGATTGAGGGGTTGGGGAAATGGCTCAGTGGAATAAGCACTTGTCTGGCAAGTGCAAAGTTTAATCCCTGGTTCCACCAAGAAAACAAAAAATCTGATTTGACTGACATTCATGACCATAGGTTGTGGCAAAATAACCACACGGATTAAAAGAAAAATATTGGCAGAATGCACTTCTCCTGAAGACATCTTTTTCTGTAGATTTTGTAAAATAGTAAACAACCTCAAATGCAAGCAATTTTAAACTCAGGCATGTTATCCCCCATGGCAAAGTGTAATGAAAATCAAATGTTTTAGTGATCTATAAAAGTAAAATGAGAAGATGAGGTGGACAAATATTCTTTATACTTGATTGGCATGGACAGACAATCCAGTCATTGGACTCAGAAATTTTTAAAAAGTAAAGAAAAGAAAACAAATTCTGATGTTCCTGGAATTTTTTTTCCCCCAAACAACTGAGTAGTGGTTCAGTTTTGAGTATAAGCTACTGGCTGTTGGTTTTGAAAGAGTATCTTTTTGATTGAATTTTGCTAGTAGGGCATGGTGGCACACACTTATAATCCCCAGCATTTGGGAGACTGAAGCAGAAAGATCACATCAAGTTTAAGGCCAGCCTCAACTACCTAGTGAGACCCTACCTCAAAAAAAGAGAGGGTTTTTCTGTCATAATAAAATTCTAGAAAGTCTTTCTGTAATTTTGGCATGGAACTCTGATAAAGGCAGCCTGGCGAGTCCCCAGGCTGTTCTGCTGGCCTTCCTCTTCCTATGAGGGGTCAAGGTTCTATTAAGACATTCTAAGAGGCCTTTGTGTTTTCCTTTTATCTGACTTCAGTTAACCTTTTAAGCATAGCATCATTTTAGAAGCCTTAAAAAAGTCTTAAAATACACCCACAAAATTATTTTCTGAAAATAGTTTAACTCAAGAAGTGCAATAGGCTGTTTTTGCTGGCATCAATTGTTGACTCCTCTCTCTCTAGAGCTCTCTCTAAAAGAGCTTTTCTTGTCTGTTCTTTTCTTCAAAACAGTCAATCTTTTGTTGCATCGAATGTGAAATGTAAGCTCCCTAGTCCAATGTGTAAGTGCCTGGATTATGTTGATTCAAAAGAAGTCAACACATTCCAATTTCTCGATTGGAGAACAGAGCAGGACCACTAGGTAAGATTTGTTGAGATAGCTCAGTGGACTAAGCACCTGCTTAGGCAAGAGCAGGGACTGGGGTTCAATCCCCAGTGCACCAGTCCTGCACCCAGATGCACTGAGCCAGCGACCGAGTCTGGGTGTGGTGGTACAACCCTGTAATTCCACACTGGGGAGGTTGAAAACAGGAGGATCACAGCAAGTCTGAGCTGTGTAGTGATAACCTGTACCAAATATATTTTTTTAAAAAAGAAAGGAAGGAAGGGAGAAGAAAGAAAGAAAGAAAGAAAGAAAGAAAGAAAGAAAGAAAGAAAGAAGGAGGGAAAGAAAGAATGAAAGAGAAAGAAAGAAAGAGAAAGAAAGAAAGAAAGAAAGAAAGAAAAGAAAGAAAGAAAGAAAGAAAGAAAGAAAGAAAGAAAGAAAGAAAGAAAGAAAGGAATTTCTGATGAGTAGCTTAAGAGCAGGAGTTAGTGTTGATTTTGCTCAATGGCCCACAACACCATCTAGGGAAAATGTGCATATTTTATAGTTTCAAACATATTTTGAATAAGTTCTATATTGAGAGTAATTTAGATTCTAGAATGTTATTTTTTGTAAAGAGTCAGAGTTTAACTTCAATCATTTAGCTCATCTATTTGTTGATCCTACTATACTTTTAGGGAACTCAAATAAATCCCACTGCATTACATGGTGATAAATATGCATATTTACCTTTGCTAGCAAGGTAAACAAGCTACTGTGATAAAACAACATGGTATTCGCAAAAATGCCTTCAATTAGCAAAAATTCCTCTAAGAGTTTTACCTACTCTATGTTTCAGAAGATTTTATGTATTTTAATATTTAGATCTTTGCTCCATTTTGAATTTGATTTAATGGATGGTGAAAAATATGGGTCCAGTTTTCATCATTGGCATGTACAGAACCAGTTTTTCATCATCATTTATTCCAGTGAATGTGCTTGGTACCTTTGCAAAAAATAAAATAAAATAAAATGAAAGTGGTCTGGATAGTCTGTTCTACTGATCCTTGGGTCTGTTTTTATTTTTTTCCAAGTACCATGTTGTTTTATCACAGTAGCTTTATAGTATAATTTCAAATCAGGGATAGTGAGAGCCATTACCTTGCCTTTGTTGCACAAAGTTGCCTTTGCTATTCTGTCTTTTGTGATTTCAAATGAATTTTAGGATTATTTTCTCTAATTCTGTGAGATATTTCTTTCTCTTATCTAATTTCTCTAGCTAAAATTCCCAGAATTTTTGAATAAGAATGGAGACAGTGGGGATTCTTGTCTTGTTCTTGATTTTTAGAGAGAAAGCTTTCAGTTTTTGCCTATTTAGTATGATGTTGGGTGTTGGCTTGTCATAGATAGGTTTTATAAGATTGTGATAAACACCATCTTTCCTATTTTCTGTAAGGTTTTATTTTTATTGTGAATGGGTGATAGCCTTTGTCCAAAACTTTTCCATTATCTATTGAGATTATCAAATAATTTTTGTTGGGGCCACGGAGATGGCTCAGTGGAATAAGTGCTTCCCTGGCAAGCTCAAGGACCTGAGTTCAATCCCGGGTTCCACCAAAAAAAAAAAAAAAAAAAAAAAAAAAAAAAAAAAAAAAAAGTAGGAACAAATAATTTTTGTCCTTGATTCTGTTTATATGTTTTATTACATTTATTGATTTACATATGTTGAATCCTTCCTGTATCCTTAGGATGGATCCCATTTGGTCATGGTGTATGATCTTCTTGATGATTTACTGCATTCTGCTAGCCAGTATTTTATTGAGTATTTTTGCATCTATTTTCATTAGGGAGTCTGGTCTGCAGTTCTCTTTGTTAGTTGGGTTTTTCTCTAGTTTTGATATAGGATAATCCTTGCTTCCAGAAATGGCTTTGGGAGTATTGTTTCCCTTTTAATGTTATTAAAGAGTTTGAGAAGTCATGGTATTAGGTCTTCTATAAAGGTTCTTTTAGGAGCAGAATGTATTTATTGAGGGAAAGAAAGCTCCTGTCTGAGAGAGGGACAGGAGGGGTGACCTGAGTGAGTGGTCCCTGTCTACAAAGTTTTTGTAGAATTCAGCAGTGAGTCTGTCTGGGCCTTAGCTTATCTTTGTCGCTAGATTTTTGCTTTTTATATCATTTAGATTCAGCCTTGGTAATTCATAGGTATCTAGGAATCTGTCCATTTCTTCTGCATTTTCCATCTTATTAAAATACAAATTTTGAAAGTAGGTGTAGATGAGATTTTGGATTTCTGCAGGATCCTTTGTTATTTTATGCTTTTCATTCCTAATTATATAGATTTAAGTAATTTCTTTCCTTTTTTGATAAGGTGGGATATGGGTTTGTCAGTTTTATTTAATCTTTCTAAGAATCAAGTCTTAAATTCATTAATTTTTTGTATTGTTTTCTTAGTGTCCAGTGCATTAATTTATGCTGTGAGCTTCATAATTTCCTCACTTATATGAGCTTATCCTGCTCTTCTTTTTCAAGAAGTTTGAGGTTCACCATTAAGTTATTTATTTGTGCTTGCTCTGTTCTCCTGATATAGGGACTCAGTGCTATAAATTTTCTTCTTAGGGCTGCTTTCACTGCATCTCATAAGTTATGGTATGTTGTATTATTCATTTTAATTGTAGTAACTATTTAATTTCTTTTTATCTGTGATCCATTGGTTATAAAGAGGGTGATATTAAATTTCCATGTGTTAATGAAGTTCTTGTGGTTTCTTTTGCCACTGATTTCCAGTTTTATTGCACTATGGTTTGATAATATGCATAAGATAATTTTGATTCCTTTGCATTTAGTTAAGCATGTTTTATGAGCTAGTGTGTGTTCCATTTTTAGAATGTGTATTCTGATATTGTGGGGTGGAACGTTCTGTACACATCTCCTAAGTTTATTTGTGCAAAAGTTTGGCTTAGTTCCAACATTATATTTTTTAAGGCAAAATGGTCTATTCAACTCACAGTTTGTAGAGGTTCCTGTTGATAGTCAGCTGACCATGAGGGAAGATGGCATAATATGTTAGCATCATAGATAAGAATGGTCCAGACAAAGAATGCAGTCAAGTGGCAGCAACAGCAAATGATCTCTATTATCTCATTGTTTAATTTTTGTCTAGTTGATCTTTCTTTTTGTGACACTGTTGTATTGAGATCCCCAATATAATAGTATTATTGCTTATTTGATTTTTTATGTCTGTAAGTATTTGTTTTAATATGGTTAGGTGCACTATTATTTTA
>NW_004524600.1:20471196-20474857 GCF_000260255.1 Octodon degus
ATATAGTGATGTTATCTTTTTTTCTTGGATTGTTCCCTTTACAAGGATGATGTGACCTTCTTTATCTCTTTTAGTCACTCTTGGCTTGAAATTCACTTTGTCTTCAAATAGAATAGCTATACCTTCTTTTTTTTCTGTCACATGGAGTATTGTTTTATATCCTTTGACTTCCAGTCTATGAATTTCTTTCTGAATTAAATGTGTTTCTTATCTGCAGCATATTGTTGGATCTTGCTTTTTTATTCATTCTGATGGTCTGTGTCTTTTGATTGGTAAATTTAGACCATTAGCATTGATGGTTATAACTGACACATTAACATCCTGTCATGTTGTTTTTCCTGTTGTTGTCTCACCCTCTTTTTTTCCCTCTCTGTTTAATTATCTGCCTTGCTAGTGGGTTCCTTCTGTTAGGGTTCAAGGAGTTGTACTCCTTGTTATCTCTTTCTAGGATGTTCTTCAAATATTTTGGAGTGCTGGTTTGGTGGTCATAAATTTCCTCAGATGTTCTTTGTCATGGAATTATCTTATTTCTCTATCAGTTTTGAAAGATAGTTTTTCAGAGTAAATCAACCTGGGTTGAAGGTTAATTTTCTTTAGAACTTAAAATACTTCTTCCCAAGATCTCCTTGACTTGTTTTTTTCTGAGAAGTCAACTGTGATTCTGATGAGCTTTCCTTTGTAGGTGATTTGTTTCTTTTCCTTAAAAGCTTTTATGTTTGTATTCTTATGTTGAATTTCTGGAATCTTGACCATGAGAACCCTGAGGGTATATTTTTATCATATCTAATTTGGAGTTCTATATGATTCACTTACCTGTATGTCCAATTATTTTTCTCTACCAGAGAAGTTTTCTTCTATGACAAATGTTAACAGGTTTTTCATATCATGTCTGCTATCTCTTGCTTTTTTCACTCACTCCAATCAGTCTTAAATTGTCCTTTGCCTCATCTAACAGCTGCTGGATTGATTTCATTTGGCTCTTTGCTATTGTTTCAGAAATCTTTCTTTTCATGATCACTAATGACAAACCTCTCTTCTATATCTGAAATTTTATTCTCACATTGGTTTAGTCTACTGAAGATACTTTCAATACAATATTCATTTTCCTGCATGTCTTCTTGAATCTGCCTGTGGGTTCCATTTCTTTTCTATGCTGGGAATTCGTGACTTCCAGAAGTCATGAATTACATTCTTCTAGTTTTTGTCTGTGTCTGCTCTAGAGACACTAAGTATGGTTTTGCCTGTGGATAACATCTCTGCAGCTGAGAAATTATTTCTTATTTGATTTTTTTCCAGAGACTCATTCAATTGCTTTGCTATTAGTATGCCAGAGAGGCCAGTTGGGTAGCTTTCAGATTACTTTACCTCTCTGCCCCCAGGATGTCTGGGATTGCCTCTTAAGTGTTTTCTCATTTTCTTTTCACTTTTTAGTTTATTTTCTGGGGTAATGCTTATAAATTGCCTATGGTGGGTTGCTTTATTTCTAGGATTTATGACACATTGGACATGACTACTACTCGGACTTACCTTTCACATATGCCTGGTTTTGCGGTTGTGAGTCTGTATGAAGGTCCTACTCTTTTAATTTGTTGGAGATGAGAAGCTACTGCCTGTTTGCCCCAAACCCTGGCTATTTGGCACTGTTCCACAATATTTGCTGTGACTCTTAGTCAATTTCAGTCTTAAAATATCAGTCAAAACTGTTGTTTAGAATAGTTACGGCACTTGTGGCTATCATCATACTATCAACAATGGCAATAGCATCAAACACAGCCCAGAAAATAGCAAAATGAGATAACCATTAATTTACCACCTTTAGCCATATGAACTAGATCTGTGGTTATATAACCAAATGCAAAGGAAACAAGAAAATTACATGCACTATGCAAGTCAGTTTTGTCCCAAACAGTTAAACTTAAGATGGGATGAAAGAAAATAGGGAAGAGGAAGAAGAGGAAACAGAAGTAAGGATGGAGGACAAATGGGACTGTACTAACTGATGCAGAAGACTGGAAAGAAAGGGAGAAGAAAGAGATAAAAGAACAGAACAGAACCACAACAACAAGGACTCTGGAAAAACCACATTCATACTCATATAAAAACAAGATTGAGCAATGAAGGAAAAAAGAACAAAAAACAGAATCACAAGATTGACAACAAACAGGAGGGGAATGGGGAGAGAGAGAGAGAGAGAGAGAGAGAGAGAGAGAGAGAGAGAGAGATCGATCCAATTCCAGGTATGTCTCTGCTGTCACTGTAAGACAGTGTGTAAATCCAGTGTGTAAATAGATGTCCTATTGATGTTGATTTAACTCAGCGAGCCAGCAGTAGCTTTTTATTGACGGTAGTGAATAATTTCGGTAAACCTGCACCTTCTGGCTGAGACCGAACTCATTTGGTCTGCAGCCATCAGTGCAACTTCTGTGTACCTGAGCACACTGAGGTGCCACTAGATGGAGCTAGCAGCTGCTCTGAGTTCCAAGCTCAGCCAGCTTCCCTCTCTGTCTGATTGCTCCCAGAAATCACTCTCTTGAGCAGGATGACTGCCACCTAGTGCAGTCCTTCAGGTCCACTACTCTCTATTTCTGTGCCTTTCTGTGGAAGCCTCTGGTTTTGCCAGCAGTCATCATGTGTCCATAGGAGCAAGACTTGCTCCTCTTTCTCAGGGAGAATGCACCACCAGCTACCTCCTCCTTCTTTGTTGAAGTTTCTCTCTTCACTCTCTGTGGATGTCAATTTATGGTTCAGTTCCTTCCTGGGTCTAGGGGACCCACTTACCTCCTTGTCTTCCTCAGGTTGCTAGATTCCAATGTCTGGATGACAACTCTCAGTGAGCCTGTTTGCTGCTTACCACTCTGACATCTTGGTGCTCCTTCTCTTTCCTGCATTCTTTTTTTTTTTAAAAAAAGTAGGACAGTTACAATAATTAATACATTGCCTCTTGTTGTCTTTGTAATAGTTATTCAGAGTACAAGATGCAGACATGATATCTTGTCTAAAACCTACGTTCTTTTAGTTGTATTTTTAGTTCATTATTTTAAATTTTCTCTTTTTCTAATTTAAGCCTTTCTGGCAATTAATATTCTTCTAAGAAACTCATAAGCACCTCTCAAAAATGTAATATTTGGTATTTTTCTTTATATTTAATTAATGCTATTTCAATTTTATCATGTTTTTTTCTTCAAGTTTTTAGAAAAAGATTGTTTTTAAATTTAAATTTCAAAGTAAATTTATAGGCTTAGAGATACGGGGTGTATATTATTCTTTAAAATGTGTGACATTTGCCTTATTAACCAGGCTATTTTTAAAAGTGTCTATGTATGCCACTAAACATGTTGACTTATTCTCATTTTGATTTATTGTAGTATTCTACATAGGTTTATTTCTTTAAGTATGTTAATTGTGGCATATTTTCCTACATTTCTATCATTTTTTTACCAGCTTGAGTCAATAACATTTCAATGAAGTATCATAGCCCACAATGAGTCACACAAGGAAGATAAATTTTCAGCAATTTGCTTAGATCCTGATGCTGTTAGTGTCAAATTTCCAAATATTGTATGCTTCAGATGCATTTATTCTCTTTATTCCTGATGATGACTTGTGTCTTAATATGAATTGTATCTTACAATAAAATCAATACCTCTACTTTGTTTTTTTT
>NW_004524600.1:20475762-20476870 GCF_000260255.1 Octodon degus
TGTCACTTCATAGATTTATTATCACTTTGTCATGACAATATTTAAAATCATTATTAGTAACTTGGAAACTTACTATAGATTACTATTGATTGAAGTCATAGTGCTGTGGCATAGATCACTGGAGCTTTTTCTTCACTGTCTGGTTGAATCTTATACGTTTGATAAATATTTCCTCTTTTTCCACTCACCTGCTATCTTTTGATTAATGTTCAAAATTTCTCTAGGTTTTGAAAGTGTTTTTGAACATTGACTTTTAGTAGCATTTTATCTGAATTCTAGGGATTTTCAATAACCGTAGGAAAGATCTTTGCCATGGTTTCTCTACTTATCATTGTGTCTGTCAGTATAATTGTCTAACATAATCATCTTCACAAGAGAAGGGTTTATTTGTGCTCGAAGCTTTAGAAGCTTTCGTCTCCGATCAGTAGGCCCAGCTGCTCAGCGTCTGGTGGCCTGCCACAGTGGGAGTGTAGGAGTGGATGGCAGCACAACCTTTCACCTCATGGCTTGGATGAGGGAGCTGGAGAGGAGAAAGAGAGTTGCAGCATTTCTGTCCAAGCACGTGTCCTCATTTTCCCCATTAACCTAAGCCTCTCCCTATGCCCTACCTCTTAAAGTTTCCACCATCTCCCAATATCTCCTTGCTCTGGGGACCAAGTCTCCAACGCACGAGCCTTCGGAGGGTATCCAGATCTGACCTATTACTACTATATACGGTCACATATGTGTATTGGGAATTTAGGTATTATTTTTTCCTACATTTCTCTTCAAATCAAATTTAAGCCTCTGAGTTGTGAGCATCTTTTTCTGTCCCATTCTGTTGGATTTGGAGGACCTCAAATCTTCTGGGTTTATGCTAGGGCCGTAGCTTCAACTCTCAGTCCTATAGTTTATGCAATTTCTCTTTCCCATCAGCAGCAGATGGATGTTAGAATTTGTTTCTGGTTCCTGACAGTCTCCTTTGCAGAGACCAGATGCTCACGGGCTGTGTTGCATTCCCTTACACCTGGTCGTAAGGCCTTACTTTCTCTCACCATTTGTGGCATCTGGGAATTATTTCTTGCTTCTTAATTATATTTAACTCTTTATTTCTGAACAATTATATTAA
>NW_004524600.1:20477590-20478091 GCF_000260255.1 Octodon degus
ACTTCTCACTTGTTATCTATAATAACTACTACCTGTGCCTGTATGCATTTGAATTTTTTTCATATGTGATATTAAGTTACATGAGAGTGAGAATATATACTGTCTTTGTCAAAAAGCAGTTGTCTTTTTCACTCTTTGATGGAACTGTGGTTAGCTCTTGATTCCAGACAACTCTGCATCCATAACCCTCTTTTTAGCTAGAAGATTTCATTAAAGTCAGAGACCATTAGAAATAGATGGTAATAGGAATTCTGTCGTAAAACCACAATCTAATAGTGGATCTATTACATAGACCCAGTTTTCACTCAAGTGAAGCCAACTTCTAAACTTTCCATTCAAACCTTTCAGATTTTTAGACCCAAAATGGGTCACCTATGACCCAGTTCTCATGGAAACTTGTAGCCAATAGTTTTAAATAACAGAGAGTTTGACAGCCATATGGAATCATCTCTCAACATGATTTAAATTTTTCCCTCTGGAAATTACTTGGGATAGCTCTGC
>NW_004524600.1:20478596-20479903 GCF_000260255.1 Octodon degus
CTCATATGACAAGAGTTCTTCCTATGAAGGCCTCACTCCTTAAAGGTTCCATGCCACTTCCCAATATGTCCACCATGGTGAACAGGATCCCAACACATGAAACTTGTGAGAAACCTATACATAAACCATAGTAGTATATGTTCAAATATAATGCATTCTGTTGAGCATAAACATGTTGAGGCTGGAGCCTGTGGCAAAGGGTAAGATCCAGCCACTAATGCTTGTCTCTACCTTTTTACCAGCTAGCTGTCACCTTCTGCCTTCTGACATTCACATGACTCCTACCTTCACACAGCTCAGATCAGATCTCAGTTTAAGTTCAAAGTTGTCCTTCTACCCACTAAATGCTTTTTCTGAGGCCCCATTCTAATACATGCTACTCTGCATTTATAGCCCATGATTATTGAAGAGCCTCTACTTAACTGGCCTTGCTGTAGGATAATTTATTGAAATTATCTCTTTAATATCTCTTTCTCCTTCATTTGATACATGGATTTTATGTCATTTGTATTGGAAGTGAGATATTGTGTATTCCACCTTTTTATATTGGATATTAATACTTATGAAAAATTTCTTAGACTAGTTTTGTAGAGTTACATTACTTGAATTTTTCATATTTTATTTTTACGGTTTGCTATATAGGATCAGTGCATCATTTATTTAATCTGGGACTCATTTTTTCCCATGACTAAGGCAAGACTCTTCTTAGTACTTACTGTATTTTGATCAATTTACTGTGAAATATGCAGTTTTCAATGTTTGCTATTGGAAATAGCTACTTTACCTAGCACCACTGGATCTCCAGGTACTATTTATTGCTTGAAATTATTCTGTTTGTTTCCTTAGTTCTGTTTAGGAAATTTCATCACACAAATGAGGTAAAATATTTCAAATGAATATCATGCACTGTTCTCTGTCTGTGTAGCTCTATCTTTCCCATCACTTTGCCCTGTGGCCTCTGGCCTCTTTGTCTTTGCCAACCTACATCTCCTCTCAGCAGTCCACTCAGCTGTGCTGCCATTCCTCCCTGCTCCCACCTTCCTGCATCACGATTTGGAAATTTCCAGGCAGTTAAGGTCAAAAAGTGAAAGAGCTTATCTTTTTTTGTTTGTTTGTTTCTGAACAAATTAGTGAATTTATTTTGTTATATCAAATGAATAAGGCAAGTCTAAATCATTATCAAAAACATTGCATTTTGTCTCTGAAATCTCTCAGAATTGACATTTAAGTTACATGATGCTGCATTGTATGCAGCTATGTTTCCCATCGTAAATTATAGGAATTTGCAATTGTTTGTGCTTTTTAAA
>NW_004524600.1:20480998-20482037 GCF_000260255.1 Octodon degus
TGCTCTATTTTCACAGAGAAACTTCCCTTCTATGAAGCGCCCTTCTCTGTTAGTGTATCAAAGGTAGGACACTTTTTTCTGGGTTTCTAGCACTGATACATGATACTGGATTTTATAAGCTAGTCATAATTTACAAAGAAATAAGAAAGAAAATAAATGCAGCTACCCATTATATAGAGCTTATCCATACTTTTTTAAAAATTATGGGTTTCTTATAGGGTCTGTAAATTAAAAAAAAAAATCTCACCAAACATTAAACCTTCAGTAGTGGATTAAAAAGCCTGCAAGCAGGAACAGGGGCCCCTGAGGGCAAGCTGAGATGGCAATTAAGACTGGGCATGGTGGCCCATGCCTGCCATCCCAGCTCTTGGGAGGCTGTAAACAGGTGGATCACTATGAGTCTGATCTAGTAGTCAGACCCTGAACACACTTTACACCCTTCCCTAAAATACAAAACAACAACAACAACAAAACACCCTTAGGACAAAACACTTTGAAGTTATTAATTATCTCAAAAAGTAATTTTTTTCTCATGTTGTGTCATTTGCATTTTAAATATTTGCTCATAGGAATAATTCCTTGAAAATTACCTGGCTTTATTAAACAATAGCTTAAATCTTCAAATTGCAGTAGATAGAATTGTGATAAATACATTCATTGTAAATCTTGAACTTAGGTTGAGTATTTCTCAGAAGATTGAGAAAATAGAAAGATGAAGAGTTGATCCTTTTAACTGAGCTGCTGGCCATCATTCTCAGTGATGGTGACCAGAGAGGGTGCTTCACGCTGGGGACATCTCTCCAGAACTCTCCAGGGGGGTGTGCAGAGATGAACCAAGAACTCTCAGGCCACTTACCATGTAAGAGTGGATCTTAGTGATGGTTATTACCAGCTCACCACACTTTGGTCCTTAGGCACACCACCTCCAGACCATTTATGTCACATCTCATGCTATACTTCTCACTGCTCCAGGTATGCTACTGCCAGTTTCCTTAAGTATGACATGCTTTTTTGTCTATGTTAATCTACTAGGAGACAT
>NW_004524600.1:20494932-20501981 GCF_000260255.1 Octodon degus
TATGTTATAGGGTAATAATATTATTAAGCTTCTCTTCTGGAAGGTTAACAACTTAACTTTTCAGACTGAAAATTAGAGAAAAAGAAGGGCTGCAAGGACAGTCAACATTTTGGCCCTGGCCTTCAAGGTCAGTAAAGACTCAAGACATAGGAGAACCTGTAGTAAAACATCATGTAACTCAGTTGCGTTCCAAATTTTTTGATCAAGGAGATTACAGGGCCACAAAGGAAAGTGATAAATGATGTAGAGTGTGCCTAAGGAGAGTTACATGGAGAAAAAACATTCTCTCAGGCCCTCTCAGAGAGCAAATTGGTCAAACAATGACTGTGACTCATCTACATGACTGACGCAAAGGATCTACAAACTGTGGTACAGGGTTTCAGGATAAATCCTGAGGGGATTTGACTGACCTTGTCAGATACAAAAGTTACCTTTCTTGTTCTATAGGTCTTGATTTATCTTGGTCTTGATTTATCTTGGTTACCCAGCAAAAAGTATAAAAACAAAGTATAAAAAGTAAAACTATATTAATATGCTGAGCTGTAAAAGGCTCAAGTCAATGACTTGTGACATTGCCAGTCCTATGCTTAACCCACTACTATTATTGACTACTGTACTATAGTGGAATGTTTTGCTGAATTCACGCACTTACAATATTTGAATGACAGTGGAATACCATCTCTGACAAAAGTAAACAGAAAACGGGGATACAAATGAAGGACCATTTTGTATCTGTATATACAAAATAGGATGGATATACAGCTACTTTCTCTTAATTCAATAGGAAGAAAGATTTGTACTAATAGTGTTTGGACAGGATATCATGTCTGCATCTTGTACTATAAATAATCACTAAGAAGACAACAGCATGTAATGTATTAATTATTGAAACTGTCCTACTAATCAGTTTTGGAACTGTCTCATTGCTATTTGTTTCTCAATATAATTATTTAAAAAAAAACTTTTACATGCAGCAATAGTTTAATTTAATTGAGGAACTTTAATTCCTCCACCCAGTGCTGGAATGCTGTCTTTTCCTCTCTTGAGAGGAATGATCCAATATTATATCCCAGATCTAATGGAACAAAACTTTTTACAGATCCTGTAATTAATAGTTTAGAAAATTCTAATACAAGACAGTGAGCCCATTCTAATTTGAAATTCTGGTATAGATAAAAATGCTAAAAATGGGGCAGAGCTGTAACTGAGCCAAACACCATCAAAACGGCAGAGTCATGTACTATTAAAAAGTGGTGAATACATTGCTTTAAGGAAACATGTTTTAAAGTTTAATTGGAAGAATTAAAGTAATCTCATCATTTATTGCACCTGGGAATTATAATTTCACAGATGGATATTGTTATCATGTATAACAATATCTGAAAATAAGATTCAGTACATAAAATGTTGGTCTACTTAATACTAACAGTTTTATTCATGCTAGCAAACGTAGGTAGCCACTAGTCGCATGTGTTTATTCTTAAAATTTAAGTTTATAGAAAAGAAGGGAAAAAGAAAAAGAAGAGAGAAGAAGGATAAAATGGAAAGGGGAAAGAAGAGGGCCTGAAGGAAGAGGCAAGGAAAGTGGGAAAAAGCAAATCAAGATAGATCTTGAAAAGGTACACATTTCCTATGATGAATGTGACATATACATATATATATATATTATATATATATAATATATATAAAAAAACTTAACAAAAATTTTAAATTTATGATAAATAGAATTGAATCAAACTAAACTTTGAGTTCTTGAGTTTCACAAGTTCCACAGTTCATGTGTCAGTAACTATTTGTGGCTTGTGGCTGCCAATGTGGGCAGCACTCACAAAAGATTTCCATTGTTGTGCAAACTTCTGTAAATCAGCACTGCTCCCGGCTATGTTTCACTTTTGCAGCTCTAGAAGTGCAAGTTTGATTGTTTCTGTACTTATTGTGACCTAACTCATGTTAGTGTTCTGAATACCCTGTCAGAGCTGCAAGTTGATTGATTCATTCTTCTGGCATGAACATGGGGTGTCAGTTTGCTTGGTGATTCCTACCGATGTGTCACTCAAGATAGAGTGAACCAGTTCCCACAAAGACATTTGTAGCCCTTTTAGGTCCAGTTATTTCTTATCCCAAGCCATTTTTAAATACTGGCGGCTGGACTTAGAGAAACACGTGCATGCTTTAGCATCAAAAAGTCGTAAAAATTGATGCAGAAGTGGGATTCTTTTCCTATTGGTGTTGCTGGGATTGAAACAAGGGCCACATGTGTTTTGCCAAACACTTTTCCAATAAGCCACATCTTTAGCCTTCTGTTATGCTGATTCTGTTTCAAAAGAGTTTGTGCTACTCCAGCCCATGAGCGACGTGACTCAGAAAGCTGTTATTTTTGAGTAGGATCAAGGAGAAGACTCCACCACAGTTGGAACAGGTCCCAATTGCTGTTCAGGCTGCTGTGCTGCTTTCACCATAGGATCCACCAGATGCAGTGGTACTTAAGATGTCCGTGGCAGAGAAGGGGTACTGTTGGGAACCTGTGGAAGGTTCCGTAGGTGAATCACAGTGGTGGCCCATGAGATTTTGGAGCAAGGCTCTACCATTATCTACAGATAGCTGCTTCATTTCGAAAAATAACCCCTGTCCTGCTAGCTGGGCCTTAGTAGAAACTGAGTGCTTGAGCACTGGACACCAAGTTTTCACATGACCTGAACTGCCCATCATGAACTGTCTATTATCTGATTGAAGCAAATGTGTTTTGTTGACAAGTTGATGAAGAAAGACTGAATTGTGACTATTAGTCATAATTTGTCAACTCTAGTAGATTAAAGAGCAGCTAGGTGCCAGTGAGATAGCTCAGAGGACTAAGTGCCTGCTCAGGCAAGCTCAGGGACCACATGCCATGCTGGCCCTGTCCCCTAGCATGCTGAGCTGGCCATAGGTCTGAGAGTGGTGGTGGACCCCTGTAATCCCAGCATGATGGAGGCTAAAATCAGGAAGATCATTATGAGTTCAAGCTGCACTGAGAGACCCTGTAGCAAATAAATTAAAAAATAAAAATAGAAATAAAAAGCAGCTAGTATAATAAGGACATGTGCTTCAGGGTGTTTGTGGGACATTTCCAAAGATGAATAGCATATTGTCAGGCAAACTGATGGGGGAGATCAGTCTATTAGCAACAAGCAATAGGTTTGTGATTTGGATGGAATAAAAGGGAAGAATAGAAGAATAGAAGAAAAAGATTGACATGTGTTTCTGGATGTCTCATTCTGCCTCATTTTGCTACTGCTCTGGGTATTTGGTTTAGTCTCTTCAGCATCCCAAGGGAGACTCATTCCAGAAATTCCTTCAGAGAGCTTCCAGACACACACACACACACAGACACACACACACAATACAGACACACTTGTGGATTGAAACAAATTCTATTAATAAGTGTGATATATGAAACTTAGCCAATCTCTATGAAACTAACTCCAGACATGGTAAAAATATCCATATATCCAATAATATAAAGCTGTCAATTAAAGTTTTCTATTAAAGATTAAAAGTTACTGTCACCGAAACAGTGAGTGTTAGATGTCTCAAATAATTTTCACTTTTATATCTCAAATCCATATAATTGCTTTAGGAAAACCATTTGTGCTTTGTATTGGTTAGTGCTTTCACAGTTTTATGATCTATTGTATCTATTGTCTATCTATCATCTATCTATCTTCTATCTTTCTCACCAAGAAATAATGACTAAATTAATATAATTGGTGTATCACTGCCAAAATTCTTTTATATTTCATTAAAAATTCCTCTCTCCTTCCCCTTGTACTGCATCCAAGGCACACAATTATTGTTTTTGCAAACATTATAATGGATTTGCAATTTCTGTAAATACAATTTAATCTAGGTAGAATTGTTATATCTTTTCTTTTTGTTCTCTGTTATGGTTTGGGTCTAAAATGTACTCCAAAGGCCTTGTATTACAGTTATGGTTGCTAGCTGATGAATTTTTAAAAAGTGATTGAATCATGAATGCTTTAATTCCATCACTGAATTAGTCCATGGATAAATTGAAATTTGTGGATGGCAGTATTTAGAAAGTGTAACCTAGTCAAAGGAAGTGGACAATTGGAACACATCTTTGGGGACTATATCCTAATACCCTCTTTTGATTTCTCTGCTTCTTGGTTTCCATTAAGTGAGAAACTCCTCTGGTGCCTCCTTTCAGCACACTATTTCTGCATCATTACAGGTCTACAGTCAATGGGGTCAGCAACCCATGGACTGACACCTCTGAAACCATGAACTAAATATATTTTTCCTTTGTCATCCTCAGATAACTTTTTGCAAGGGCAAAAAATGAACCAATAGATCTCCTTTAACGCAACAGAATTATTTTGGAATTCATAATTTGTACATTAATAGCTAATTCTTTTGATTGCTGAGTAATATGATCTCAATTTCATACATCATAAATTGTTTATGCATTCACCCAGTAATGAGTATTTAGGCTTTTCCCACTTTTTTATGAAAAATAAAGCTGCTATAAGCATCAGTGTACAAACATAGGCATACAGTGTAATTTTCTTGGGTTAATTACTGGGAATGGAATGTCTGTTTTATGTGGTAGGTACATGTTTCACTTATTTTTATTCATTCCTTGATCATATTAATTATGGAATTGTATGGCTTAAGCAAACACTAAGAAGACATATGGCTCATTAGAGTTCAAGAATTTGTGGGCCTCCTATCTACTTCTCAAAGAATACATTCCATCATTCCATTATCTTTGCCTTTTAGAGATGACAGTTAAGATGAAGGGAATATTTTATATCCACATTGTGAGTCAAATCTTTGATCAAAATTGCTATTCAACATGATTCTTTCTGAGATACTATAGGATCACAGTTTTCATGTCTTTGAACAAATTCCTAAGTAGGTTCCCTACTGGTAGATTTGCTAGTGACTGCTTTTACTAAAAACAAGCCCCACACTGTATGCTTGTGCTTTATGAGTAAGCTGTGACCCTATGTACTCATTCCATCAGTTGCTCTTACACTACAGATCACTGATGGTAATCTTTTAGAGCTTTCTGTGATACAAACCTCTCACCTCAGCATGTGTGCTATGCATTTGCCACGACTGGTAGAGATCTTTTCCGTCTAGGCCACAGCATTATCCCAGAGAGCTACATTGTATTTCAGGAGCTTCTTGTCAAACCCACACTGATGAGCTCTGCGAAAGTATTGAATATGCCACAATTATAACCTGGGTTTATGTCCATATTATGCCATTAAACAATGTGACCATTTTATTTACCTGCTAATTAATCGGCTTCTGGAGTGTCACTGGCTGATAGCAACAGTATTCTAATACAAAATTTTACAGAGGCTTCGTGGACATTCACAGGAACTATGTGGTGATACATATTTGACATTTGTTAGAAATGCCAGTAAATCAATTCATATGAACTTGTCTCTAATAGACTGGGGAATACTACCCCAATCCTCTCAACATCATTATGCAGCCTATTTGGCTAAATTAATAACTCAAGCCTCAATATGTTGTAAATAAGAATCCTGTTCTTTGGAGCACAGTTTTTCATCCTGGTTTATTAAAATCACCAGGAAAGCTTTACAAAAAGTACTTCTCTACACCAATATGAAACCCACTCCATACCCATTGAATCAGAATCTCTGAAGCAGATCCAAATGTTTATTTTAAGGACAGGAAGAACTTCAAACTTAAAATGTATGAGCCATTTAACACTTCAGAAAATTTCAGAATTTGGAACCATCTATCCTTGTCCAATTTGGGAGCTTGGTAATGTTTTGGCTCAGGCTGTGGCATCTAAGGCAGCTAATGAGACTTCAGCTATCCCTGATGCTGAGTCAGTGTCTTATTTCTTGGTAGGCTTGTTTTGTACTGAAATACTGGTGTTATGCAACCACAAAGTCAGGGCCAGATACTGTGTTTCTCTATGTCCAGATTAGTTAATTGCTAGCTGTATTATTTTTCTATTGTTGTTATCGCAAATTACTACAAATTCAATGACTTCATACCAGTTATGTTAGGGTTCTATATACCAGAGGTCTAACAAGACTTTCATTGGGCTAAAATGTAGAAGTGTCAGTGTGCTTATGTTTCGTAGTAGGAGACCTAATACTATTACCTATTATCTTGATTTTTTTTTAAATTCAGGAGGGCATCACTTGATCCTGTTACCATGACTGATGGCTACTTTTCTTCATATTCACAGCCAAGAAATATTGCATCTGCTTGACCATTTTCTCTCAGCTACACATTTCTCTGACCATGGCCATGAAAGGTTCTTCACACTGAAAGACTAGGGGGATTTTATTGTGTCAACACACAGAACTCAGGGTAGCACCCTCATCTCAAGGAAAGGTTAATCATATTTCAAACTTTATGTTACAGTGAAACTAAAGTGTCCACAGGTTAAGCGATTTGTGTGTGGTCATCTTCGTGGGATCATTGTTTTTTGTACCACCCTACTAAATACTTAGACGGGGAAAGGGGTTAGGTTTTCTAAATCCTTTCTATCAGCTATTTCTTTAGTTCTCTCTTCTGCTATAGACCTGTTTCTTTTGATAACGGTGGAAGAAAACATAGGATATAGTCTTTGGGAAAAGATTTTAAGTCATTTTTGCTGTGTGACTGGGAAAGGCAGAACATCTAGACAGTTGAGGACATGACTCCCTTTGTATTCAACCTGTGGAAGATCACTTCTTTCCTATTGTTCTCCTCAGCCTTTTCTGATGGGAATCTTTGGAGACTTTCTGTGGAGAATGAAGGAGCTCCCTGCCTCTGTTTCCTGCCCTAACTGCTGGCAACACAATGATCTTTTTAAATCTCCAATGATCACTGTTACTTTTAGTCTAGGCTAGCAAGCTTTTAAATTTTCTTTGTAAATGTACTTATAACTATGGCTGGACACCTTTTTATTTTTTTATATTTTTCAAATCAAATTGGTAGGACAGTTTCAATAATTAACACATTGCATACATTCTTCCTAGTGGTTAATTGCTGTACAAGATGCAGACATGATA
>NW_004524600.1:20502081-20510991 GCF_000260255.1 Octodon degus
AGGATCATTGCCTTGCCCATCTTCTACATATAACTGTATGGCTTGACATTGTCATGTTTCCTAGCTCTTCTCCTTTCCCTCTCTTGATTAGTTAGTCCTCAAGATCCTGCTTTCCTTTTACTTATACCTCACTTTCTTAAGGAGATATCATTTCCAACACACACATATTCAGGCACACCAATTAAGTTAAACTCTCCAGACCACCCTTGTTGTTCGAGTATGCATTTTAACTTGATAGGATTTGTAATACTTGCTTGGTGTCTTTTTTTCCTCATAAGCACATAACACCCTTTGAAAATTACTCCGGAGACATTCCTTTGAAATGTAATAATCAGGAATGAATGCAAACCCCCTTTTCTCCAACTTTCTTGGGAGCATAGCATGGCAATTAGGGACACCAAGGACTCAGTATACTGGCTGGCTCCACTCCAATGTCCTCTGGTCCTGTTCTGCTCCTTCTCTAGCACTTAGAAGCCCGTCCATGTCCAGTTTCAGCAGTGGTGAGCTCAGTGTTTTTTACCCATTGCAGAAATCTTGATCAACTTTGGTGTCGCTTTTCTGTCTGTACTCTCTTAGATCTGGTTCACATGTGCACCTAATTAAACAGAGCCCCATCTCTCATGGCAGATCTCATGTTCTATGAGAAGTTCCCATGTTAAAACTTATAATCCAGGGCTAGCCAAGTAACTCAGAAGATTAAAGCACTCACAAGCAGGTGCAGGGGTCAGGGGTTCAATTCCCGGGCCTGCCGTGCTGGCCTCGCCCCAGAGGCATGCAGCAATTGAGACTGGGCATGGTGGCGTGCATCTGTAATCCCAGCACTTGGGAGGCTGTGAACAGGCAGATCACTATATAGTAGAGAGACCCTGAACACCCTGTAGACTCTTCCAAAAAAATAAAAAAAAAAAAATAAACCTTCTAATCCACTGAATACAATATTAATAAATTCCCATTTAGTAAAAGAAAATAAGATTCTTTTCCATTTGGGATGAGATTATTTTCCATTAGTACTGTTATTTTGAAATAGCCTCAGGAAAAATTCTGCCTCTTTCTTGGGGAGGCATTTCTGAATAATGTCCACAAGCAAATACTATGCTTGGAGTAGTTCAGGGTGAAATAAATTTTCTACTACAAATAGCATCACTCAGACACCGCTCTTGATTGCAGTTGTGGAGCCTTGCTGAGATTGTACTGAGGAGGCCTTATGAGCCTAGGTTTCATTTTTATGGCTAGGATTGTAACTAATAGGCTTTGTGATTTAGTAATAAAGAGGACTAGACCTGGGAACCAAGTTGTCTGAGCCCTGTGAGACTTTAGGCAGTTGTTGAACATTTTCATTCACTTTCAAAAGAAATAACACTGAATCTGAGGTATAGTGAATGTTCAGTGAGCTTTAGTCATTAAAATGATCATAAACTTCACTATTTCTTTCACTACTTTGGAGAACAAATGACCAGGATGTGCTGTTTTCACCATTTTCTACCAGAAAATAGAAATATTGATGTGTAGCAATGCTAGCTTAAAGTAGAGTGTAAGCTTTTATGGGTTGTTTCATTTATACCTGACTCTGAGTTCTATTTGTGAGACGTTTGTCTTTCTCTCTCCCTACCCCAATCTCTATATTTTGTAGTGATGGATGGGCAGACAGAGATGAAGTCATCGAAGGCTATGAAGTAGAAGCGAATGGGGGCATCACGATAAAGCTGCAGTCTCCAGAGGTCAGATCGTTTGATGATTATTTCCTGAAGTTAAGGCTGGATACAAACACGAGGAATCCCTGGTTCCCTGAGTTCTGGCAACACCGATTCCAGTGCCGTCTACCAGGACACCTTCTGGAGAACCCCAACTTTAAAAGAATCTGCACAGGTAATTCTTATTCACATACTGACAACTCATAGCCTTAGTCATCTCCTCTGGCTCTATTTCTGGTTGTGGATTAAAAAAAGGTGCTAGGGTCAAAGATCTAAAAAGATAACATAGCCCTCTTATTAAATAGAATAAAGTAAAAATGTTTCCCTTCAGGGAGTCAAGTGCTTCTTGTATTCTAGAAAAACTACTTTGTTCTCTGGTAGGACCAGTGATAAAGAAATAATATAATTAGATGCAAATAAAATTGAGAAATCACATATCTATTATTCAATCCAGAGAGGAGATTTCCTTTCACTGTGTATGTATTTAGCAGGTCCTGGACAGAGACCAAAGTAAGCCACACTAGCTTTTTTCCCTTTTGGGAGTTGCTTTAATTTACAAATCAAGGCAGGAAGAGATGATGCCATCTTAGGCCACCCAATCAAAATGGTTTTTGTGGATACAGGTTCTAATCAATTGGATTCTGCTCTGTCAACCAGAACAATGGCCCCAACTGGAAAGATACTTCCTGTGTGCTGCTCATTGATAATATGCCAGGAAGGGGGCACCACATTATCTCAGGTTCTTCAGGGACTTGGGGATCCCCACAGGCTACCCTTAGACCCCACCTTGGTCTTAACACGTAAGCATTATCATTGCTATGTAACTTTCGTAAGTATTAGCATTTACGCAAATTTTATGGACATCATCACTGCTACATAAGGGCATTCACTGCCTTCCCCTGTTGATTTTAGTATTATGGCACAAAGACAAATCAAATTTGGTCTATCATAGTGTCATTTGAATTCAGTTATTCAGACTGGATTACACTGTTCTACCCATGATGGTAGATTATGTACTGGGTTGAACCAATGGAAAGACAGTGTCAACACTGACCAAGACCTGCAGGACCTAAGGAAGTGCAGCTTGGAGAAGGATGCATGGGCTAATTGGGGATGCATTAAACATGAGATCTCTTAGTGGCCTATATCACAAAGTCATTGTTTTTTAAAAAATTATTAGTACATGTTTGCAGTACACGATATTTACATTCCTTGTGAGGAATTGATACATGCACATAGCTTATCTTAATTCTTTGTACTTTCTCTTCCTTTCCCTTCTTTCCCTCTTCCTCTCTCTATGGATCCCTTCCCATTTGATAAAAGAGTATTTTCTTACTTCCTACTATCTATCTTTTATTGTGTACTTTTTAATAATTTGGGTTTCTCCCTGTAAGAGAAACCATGGAATATTTAAGCTTGTTTCTGTTTGATTTCACTTAACATTATAGTCTCAATCTGTGCCTATTTTGCTAAAAATTACTCATATTTATTTTTTATTTGGGAAAGAATAGTACTCCCTTGAAGATAAATACCACATTTGCTTCATGTGTTTGTCAGTTTCTGGCCATATAGACTCCTTTTAAGTGTTAGCTATTATGAATTGTGGTGTGAATCACATTAATATGGTATCACTAAGTCTTTGGAGGAAGAGATATAGAAAAGAAATACCTGGGTCAAATGGAATTTCTAGTTTTAATTTTTTGAGCAATCCTCATACTGATTTAATAGTGGATTTACTAGTTTACATTTATACCAATAATGTAGAAGCCTTCTTTTTTCTCTGAAGTTTTGAAAGTATTTGTTATTATTTGATTTCTTGAAGATACTCATTCTTTCTGGAATGAGAGGCACTTTAATTTATATTTCTTTAATGGTCAATGTTGTTGAATAATTTTTTATTCACTTATTGGCTATTTGTATTTCTTCTAAGAAGTATCTGTTCATTTCAAGTCTCCATTTGAGGGACTTTTAATTAGGGTGTCTATTTTTTTAAATGTCCTAGGTATTAATCCATTGTCTGAGGAACAACTTGAAAAAATGTTTTTCCATTCTTTGAGTTATTTCTTCACTCCCTAGATGCCCTCTTTGCTATAAAGAAGGTTTTTAATGTGAAGTGATCCCATTGGTTGATTCTAGGTACTATTTCCTGCATAACCAGGGTTCTGTGTTCAGAAAGTCCTTGAAGTCATACAATTTCAAGACTTTCACCTATTTTATCTTTGAGCAGATTGTGTCTGCTTTAACATTTAGATCTTTGATCTGTTTTGATTTATTTTAGCACATGGTAAGAAGCAGGGGTCCAGAGTCAATCTTCAGTACGTCAGTGGCCAGATTTCACAGCACTATTTATTAAAGAGATTCTTTGCTTCAGTGAATGCTTTTGCCCCCTTTGTTATAGGTAAAATAATTAAATATAAAAAGGCAACAATTTTCCTCCTATATTAATATATTTTGCAAAAGTATCCTTCAAAATTGATGAAGAAATAAGATATTTCCAATAGTTCCATGATAGAGACTTGAATATATTCATAAACATTAAACCAATACTCCAAAAATTTCTCAAAGATATTCTAGAAAGAAACAATGAAGCTGACAAAGACAAAAGGTCTAATAGGATACATACAACAGGTAAAGTAAACAGTTAAATAGCATGAAAAGGAAAGTAATCAGAAAGAAAATAATGCAATGGCAGGAATATGTTAATACCTGTCAGCAGTAACTCTTGGTATGAATGGTCTCAGTTCTCCAATCAAAAGACCTAGAATAGCAGAGGGCACCAATAAAGAAAACTTGGCGGTATGCTGTGTATAAGAAATACATTTCCCTCAGATTTATAGACTAAAGATAAAAGGTGGGAAAATAGTAATACATCATATCTACAGAAAGAAATACAAAAATCACACGTTCATCTCAAAAGATGCAGACAAAATCTTTGATAAAATCTAACATCTATTTATGTCATCATATTTCATTAGTAAATATCAGAACACTGCTTATTAAACATACGGATTTATCGGAAAATATAATGCAAACTAAGCTCTCATAAATAAGCTAAATTCTGCATCTATGTACGTGTACACTAACACTTTAGATTTTCAATTTTCACAGCACATGTAAATGTCAACGTTAAGGCTGATGCTTGAGTAATGCAGGAAATAGTTACTTGAAAATTTATGAATTATTCCTTTGTTTTGTTTGACTCTGAAAGTCAGTTTAGAGAGCAATTTTAACATTTCTCAGGTATGTTTGTTTGTGTTTCATTCTAGTGTCAAATTCAGAAAACATTTCTGTGTTCTTGTTCAAAGCAAGGCAAATGCTTATTTAATTTTCTAGTTGAAATGGATTCATAAGACATATTAATCTTTTCTGCTGCTGAAGATCCAGAATTTTATCTTTAGCAGTGTTAGCTATATTGTCTGTATACACACATTTATATTGCTTTTCAGCTTTGTTCCCTATGTTTCTTTGAAACTGCCTTCAATGTTATTGACAATTAAGGTTAGCTTTTACTTCTGATATTATTCTTATGCACTTGAGTTTCTTGCATAATAAATAAATTCTCTAATCTTTTAATGAATATACAAGCACATTTATAAAATTTAGTGTGAAAAAGTAGAATTAACCTTCCCAGATTTTTGATAGCTACTGTTTCTGTCACTCATTTTTAGACTTCTGGTGTTTTGGAAAGTTTTGATATTGATGTTTGTTTCCATAGAAACCTTTATTGAGCTCAATCTCAGATGTCACTATTGAAATAAAGAGTTTATGTACATGAGATTGCCAAATTGAATACTAAGAGTCCTGAGCCAAGGCTGAGTAATTTGGGATTCACTGTGGCTAATTAAAAAGTACTTCATGCGAAGTCCGCATCACTGCTTAATTAGTTGAGTATATCAAGGGATTGGAAATGTGTGGGAAAAGCATTGAAATATCAAAAATTAACTTGTAAAAATTTAATCATTTGGAGGACAGTGGAGAGATTAGGTATAGAGCAAATCAAAGTCACCCTCTTTAAGTAAATGAATGAACCGCTCAGGGGATCTGCATCATGTTTGCCGTGGTGCAATGCCTTATCATTCCTGATGAAAATCATTAGGAAGTTTCTTGGAAACTGATAGAATATAATGTGTGGAAGTAAGCTGTATCCAACATGAGGTCAGTGTTAGTCAGACAAACATGATTCACATGACCTGGATGACCTTACTGAACTTCGTTGTCTCAGTTTCTGCAATTGCAATATGACAGCAATATCTGTCTCACACAGCGTCTATGTCAGAATTCAATAGAATAATGAAGTGGATTATTTTATAATGAATAGTGCATGTAAAATTCCTTGCAATCTGTAAATACACCTGTCCTTTGGTATCTGCAAAGGATTGGTTCTAGGCCAACTTCTGCAGATATCGACAAAGGAGGCTGTTCAAGTCCTTTATATAC
This sequence comes from Octodon degus, assembly GCF_000260255.1. NCBI lineage: Eukaryota > Metazoa > Chordata > Mammalia > Rodentia > Octodontidae > Octodon > Octodon degus. Next base: position 20,508,210 of record NW_004524600.1, read on the forward strand.
AATGAAGAAATACTGCATGTGACACACACATCTTGATACATATTTACAATCAAATCTCTAGATTATGTATAATATCAAATACAGTGTAAGTTCTATGTAAATAATTGTGTTTTTTAGGAAATAATGACAGGCATACAAATCTGTACAAGTTCAGTACAGGTGCAATTTTACAATTTTTCATTTCTAAAATAATGTATGCTTGTGATGTTTAATTCATGCAGCTTTTCTTTTTATGTATAGTTTTACATAACATAGTTCATACTTTCTACATTGCTTTTTAAAAATGCATACTGCTTTTTCTTATACATCTATAGTTTTCCCTTTTTCAAAGAAGCTCCGATTCATATAATGTTTCCTATACATTTAGGTGTTTTTGTTTCTCCACAAAGTAAAAAAAAATATATACTGTAGTACTATAATAAAACGTATCCTTCCTGGACATTTTTGTTTCACTTTAGGCAATATTCTTATAGTTCCAGAATGGAAATAAACTTCCAAAAGTTCAGTCAAATGATGTGAACATTTCTAAGACTTTTGAAAATAGAGTTCCAAATGACTACTTCTGCCAGCACTGTGGGAAACATTATGCACTTTTTCATTTTGTTTGCATAGTTACAATCATAGTGTGGTGTACTTTAATTTTGTATTTTAAATTTTCTTAGAATTACACTTTATATTTTTTGATATTGCTGAATGACTTTAGAACTGCTATCATCGAGCCCTATAATACTTTATGTAATGAAAATATTAACCATTCTTATGTTGTTGGACATTTAGGATGCTTCCAGTTTTCTTTATTTAGAAACAGAGCATGGAATGAAGAGTTTCATGATGATTGTTACACAGTTTGAATTTCCCCCTTCAAATAGATTCCTCAATATGTAATTATTAGTCTAAGGGCACAATAGTATTTGGGTCTCTGAAAAACATATTGTAATTGTTTTATATTCTGAAAACACTGATATTTTCTATGGCAACCAGTATGTTAAGCTGTAAATGATTCCTGGGTTCAACATGTCCTTATCAGTTGTTTTCATAACCCATGAATTTACAGCCATAATTTTGTTTTCTTCCTTTATTCTTTGTACCATTTGGAAACAGATGGGCAAAATGCTTTTTAAAGCTAGTATATACTTGTATTTGGCTATTGTCCAAGGTATAATGAAAGAATTTAGCTCATACTTGTAATACTCATCAACAGTTTATGACTAGTAGGATACTGACAGCTAAGCTGGCATTATGGTTAGACTTTCTCCTCCAAATCATGTTGAAATTTAGCTCCTGATAAAAGATTCAAGTCTGGTCTCCCTGCTGACTCTTAGACTTTCTTGTTCTTCCATCTGGGAGACACCATGGGGTGATGCAGAATAAAAGATGATCACCACATGAAACCCCTCAATTCTGGAGTTTCTGGCCTCTAGACTCATGAACCAAATAAATGTCTGTAGTTTATAGTTCACTCAATTTATAATATTCTATGATAACTGTAGGCAACAGACTAAGATATCTAGTAAGATGCAATATCAAGACTTTCTGTCAAGGGAAGTCTTACACAGTAGCCTAAGACCAATATTGTTTAGTAAGTATCAGTGTTTACACTGGTACTGGCATAAACTTTATTATTAGTCTTCTAATTTTAGGAAGATTCAACTCTGAATTAACTGAATACTCATGTAGGTCAGTCACATTTTGCCCATTACATTTTAATGAAAATTATGGTGGTCTATAAAATAAGATAGGTCTCAGTTTACTTCAGGCCACTGGGTTTTGGAATAATAATTTCTATTTTTCCATTGGAAATCTGGCCAATATACACTCTTGAGAAACATATTTCCCTTCAACAAGAATATGGCACTGTTTGGTAAGGGTGGTGGAAAATGCCACAACTACACATTCCTATCTGTCTAGCGCCATTAGACAAGAGAGAGTATCTGTGCATCTCCCCTCATCAAGAGATGGGTTCTAGTCTCTACATTTTTTATTCTCTACATTTTAAATATCAGTTGACTTTCCAATTTATAGCTCCAGGTCTGGACCTCTAGTGACTTGAGCTGCTTCTTGGAACTCTGTCTCAGCCGTATGTAAAAGTCTGAGATGACCTCTAAAAGATGAGAAAGAAATAGGATAGATCAGAGACCTATTACCTTCTCAAGTAAGGATGTCCTGCAGCAGCTGGTCTCCAGCCAGCCGCTACCTGACTACTGGTGCATAAATGGGCCCAGCAGAGATAATTTATGTCCGACTCAGAGCAGAATAACTTCCGAGGTGATGCAAGGCTCTGGAACTAAAACCCACTAAACATTAGATGTCTTTATTATTCAGTCTTATTGTTACAGAAGAAAACTGATAAAAGGTTTCTGTAATGTAAGATTTGTACAAGGATCATTAGCTAGAGCCATTAGATAAGAGAGAGAAATAAAAAGGAGTAAGAATAGGTAAAGAAGGGGGCTGGTGAGATGGCTCAGTAGAATAAACACTTCCTTGGCAAGCACAAGGGTCAGAGTTCAATCCTGGGTTCTATAAAAAAATAGGTAAAGAAGAAGTTAAACTATCATTATTTGCAGATGACATGATACTTTACTTGGAAGACCCAAAAAAGCTACATCAAGAAGCTACTAGATTGATACATAAATTCAGTAGCATAGCAGAATACAAAATCAATGCTCAAAAGTCAATAGCATTCCTCTACACAGTTAACAAACATACTGAGATGGAAATTAGTGAAACAATATCTTTTACAGTAGCATCATGGAAAATGAAATACCTTGGAATTAATCTAACT
>NW_004524600.1:20519854-20521299 GCF_000260255.1 Octodon degus
ATTAGAATATATTTAAAAAATAGGCACAAAGAATTATATACCCTTATGTTTACACATCTTGACAAGCAGCCCGTATTCAGAAGACCAGAATCACAGGCACTCCAAACATGGAACTACTATTACAGATTACCATTTGCAGTGCAGTTGCTTAGTTCACAGGTATCAATATATATAGTTAGTCAGGGTGAGAATCTTTCCAATTAACTGCTAGATTCAAAAATGTTCTGGAGATTCTCAGAATCATTGCCTTGTCCATTTTCTACATATAACTGTATGGCTTGACATTGTCATGTTTTCTAGCTCTTCTCCTTTCCCTCTCTTGATTAGTTAGTCCTCAAGGTTCAGCTTTCCTTTTACTTGTATTATACATTATTATTTGTATTTCTTCTTTTGAGTTCTTATACTAGGGAAACTATGCAATATTTACACATGTGTGTCTGGTTTATTTCACTTATGAGTATATGTTCAAGTGGCATCCAATTCAATATAAAGGATTCAAGCTTATTATTCTTAATAGCTGAATAATACTCCATTGTGTAAAAATATCACATTTTTTTCAACCATTCCTCAGGTGATGGGCATCTTTGTTGTTTCCAAGATTTGGCTATCACAAATTGTGCTGCTATAAACATAGGCACACATATATCACTATGATATGATATTTTCAGATCTTTTGGGGGAAATTCCCAGTAGAGGAATAGCTGGTTTAAATGGGATTTCCAGTCCAACTTTTCTAAGGAGTCTCCACACTGATTTCCATAATAGTTGCACCAGTTTACATTCCCACCAGCAGTGGCGAAGGGTTCCTATTCCCCCATAGTCTCTCCAACATTTGTTGTTGGTTGATTTCTTTATGATAGCCATTCTTTGTGGGGTGAGATGATATCTCAGTGTTGTTTTAATTTGCATTTTGCAGATGGCTAGTGGAGCATTTTTTCATATATTTATTTGTTTCTTTAATTTCTTCCTCTGAGAAGCATGTATTTATCTCGGATGCCCATTTCTGGATTGGGTCTTTAAATTTTGAAGCCCTAGTGTTTCTTTAGTTCTATATAAATTCTAGAGTACAGACCTTTGTCTGAGTAATTATTTGTAATGTTTTTTTCCAAATTTGTGAGTTGCCTTTTCACTTTGTTGGTAATTTCTTTTGACGTGAAAAAATTTCTCAGTAAGAGTAGGTCACAATTGTTAATTCTTTGAACTGTTCTCTGTGTGATTTGATTTCCATTCATGAAGTCTTTGCATACCCCTATGTCTTGAAGAGTTCCTCCTACTTTCTCTTCCAGGAGATTTAGTGTCTCTGCTTTAATTTTTATATCTTTAATCCATTTTGACTTTAGTTTAGTGCATGGTGATAGACCTGGGTCAAGGTTGAGTTTTTGGCATGTAGAGAGCCAGTTTTTCCAGCACCATTTGTTAAAGAGGCTATCTTTCTTCCAGTGAGT
>NW_004524600.1:20521399-20522092 GCF_000260255.1 Octodon degus
AAAATTTGACCCAAGTCTATCACCATGCACTAAGTTAAAGTCAAAATGGATTAAAGATCTAAACATTAAAACATAAACACTAAATGTCCTGGAAGAGAAAGTAGGAGGATCTCTTGAAGACATAGAGGTGGGTAAAGAGTTCATGAACAAAAAGCAAATCGTACCAGTAATACTTGAAAGAATTAACAACTGGGACTTCCTCTAATGAGAAGTTTTTTCACGTCAAAAGAAATTACCAACAAAATGAAAAGACAACCCACAAATTTGGTAAAAATCTTAACTAACAAGCACTCAGACAAAGGTCTGCTTTCTAGAACTTACAAAGAACTAAAAAACATTAGGCCCCCCCATATTTAAAGACCCAGTCCAGAAATAGGCATCCCAGATGAACACACACTTCTCAGATGACAAAATTAAAAAAGCAAATAAATGCAAGACAAAATGCTCCACATCACTAGCCATCCATGAGATGCAAATTAAAACAACACTGAGATACCATCTCACCCCACAAAGAATGGCTATCATAAAGAAATCAACTAACAACAAATGTTGGAGAGGCTGTGTGGAAGAAGGAACCCTTTTCCACTGTTGGTAGGAATGTAGACTAGTGCAACCATTATAGAAATCAGTTGGAGACTCCTTAAAAGACTAGGATTAGAAATCCCATTCAAGTCAGCTATCCCCCTCTTGGGA
>NW_004524600.1:20537670-20539349 GCF_000260255.1 Octodon degus
TTTGCATCATCTTGCAGGTGATGGAGTATTCTTTCCTGTATCCTTGTTGTTTTTAAGTGATCCTTTCTTACCTTTTCACTAGCTGCACCAGCATCTTCAAAATCTGAAACTCTGTCTTCACTTTCACTTAAACGGTTTTGCAAGCTTGTGATTGAGATTTTAATTTTCTCTATATCTCTTTGACTCTGCTCCATGCAATCCATTTCTTTCCTGTATTGCTCGTTCAAGGAATCCGTCATTTTTCTAATCCCTTGTATTTTTTTTTTATCAATGTCTTCTTTAGAAGCAGTTATAATTTGTTTTACTGCAGTGTTTTTTTCAGATTGGGTTACCACCCTATGTTTCTGTAGTTGATTCTTTACTTCAGATGCTATGAGTTCTGAGAATTCTTTTTTTATTTTGAAAAGAATTCCACTCTGAGTTCCTCTATAACTTTCTGCTGTTGCTTATTGACTATTGACACTATTAATTCATACATTTGACCTGAGCTAGTTGAAAAGAATTCCACTCTGAGATCCTCTATGACTTTTTGCTGTTGCTTATTTACTATCGACGCTATTAATTCATACATTTGAGCCGAGCTTGTGTCCTCTGCACTTGTTCTGGGTGGGCATTGGGTTTCCACCATATGTTTCTGCATTTGATTCTTTACTGCAGATTTTATTAATTAAGGGATTTCTTTTTTCATTTCCAATCTGAGTTCCTCTATACCTTTCTGCAGCTGTTTCTTTATTTCAGAAGCCATTGATTCTTTGTTTTCAGCTATGTGATTCCCAATTTGTTCTGTGTTAGTGTCCTCTGCACTTGTTATGGGTGGGCTTGGGTTCTGAGTTTGCGTTTTGTTCCTTCTTTTTATTTTGTGTAGCACTGTCTTCTGACCTTTGTTGTAGATCTTTGTTGCAGTATAACCTTAGCGCCTATTGAAGTTCATGTGCAGTTCTACAAAGTTTGGATGTATCCAGTTGTGCCTGGCTGCGTTCTGGTTTTTGTGCTCAGCTCTTTCCTGTTGCTTCCCTTGGGGGTGAACCTGTTGTGCCCCTATGGCAAGATGTCTGCTCCTGGACTAGCTGGGTGGTTCTGTCCCCTACACTCTCTGTAGGTATTGCAGCTGCAGGTTTTCACCCTGGCCTGTATGCCGGGCCTGATCTGAGTCTGGAGAGGACAAGATGGAGTAAGGGCGAGAGGCAGCTCTCCTACGCACTCACTGGGCCTGGGCTAGGACTGGATCCTGGGTTCCTGCAACACGGCAGATATTGCTACTTGGTGGCTGGGGTGAGGGAGGTGCTGCGGAATGTTTGGGGGCCCCCCAAGGGGGTGGAAGAGGGTCTCACCCACTCTGCGCCTGTCCTGGGATCAGTAGGTCCCACTGTTGCAGGGTAGGTGGAAACTCTCCCACACACTCACCAGTCCTGGGCTAGGACTATTGACCTTTTTATTTTTAAGGAGAATAAGAAATAATAAAAAAATAGAACTATACAGAATTTCACTAACACAATGGTAGAAATTCAAGAATTGTTGTTATGTTGCATATTGTTTTTAATTTATTTGTTCAGATTATCAAATATAAAATTTAACTTCAAAAACATTAAAAAGTAGAGAAAAACATTTAAGCATTAACTAGTCCTTCCAATAGACCAGAGAAGATCACCTTCCTTCTTTCTTTTCTTTTTTTTTTTTTT
>NW_004524600.1:20539449-20557964 GCF_000260255.1 Octodon degus
GTTAGAGACATCGCACCTAACTGATTTCTAATGGAAAACTACCATCTTAGTCTCATTTTTTTGAGCTATTTACTTCATCTAAAAGATTCCTGGGTGCTAGATTAATTCTTTATAAGATTTCAACAAAATAATGAATATTTCTTGATTCTTGTCATAAATCTGAGCTTCTATTGGTCTTTCCTAGTGTGAAAATCTTCTCAGTTTGATCTTTTAACAGCTGGAAATGAAAATCAATTTCATTTTCATCTCTGCACTTTAATTTTCCTAACTCCTTGCTTAAATACGCAAGTTCCTTTGATGAAATGCTTTCCTTCCCTGTGTGGCAGCTAACAGTGTTGCTGAATGGTTTTTCACTGCAAAATAATGGATTTGCTTTATTTAGAACTAGTTGCAGTTTTTCTGCAATTTTCTGTCTTTTTCTACATGCCTCATATTTTATGTTTCATCAATAGTTGTGTTATTATAACATCTCTACTTTTACATACGAACTACTGTATTAGTCATAGGCTGGATACTGTATTAGTATACAGGCTAATATATACTAACATGTAGTGGCAGTACACCAGTATGCTGTAGTACCAAATGATCATTAATTTAGTGTCTCACAACTGTAAGAAATTATTTCTTACTTATGTTACATTCTTGTTATGTATTAGTTAAGTATCTTCTTTGTTTTTGGAAGCAAGCACGGAAAGCTTCTCCCTGGAACCTTAACAGCTGTGGCTAAAGGATAGCTAATGTACACTGAGTTTAAAGATTCTGCTAAAAATTATATGTGTCACTTCTATTCAGATTTCACTGATCAGTGCAAAGTCAGATGTCAGTAGAGACACAATATGTACCATGGGGAAGGGGCATCTAATATTTCACGGTAATAATTTGCTTTATCAACTTCCTAAATACAAATGAGTACTGTAACCTTTTAGTAATAAGTCAGCAAGTCTGTGTTTCCACAGTATGTAGTTCGATTTCTTCAAATTTAACTAGACCTATACTTTGCAGAATAACTATCAAAATGCCTTGAAAGTTTTCTCCAAAGATGAACAGACATTTTCTTCTTCAACTGGGCTCCATTAAGTTAATTGTTTAGAATATTAAATGAAAGATTCAGCATTCCACAGGAGCATCACTGTGAGTCTGAGCTGCATAGTGAGATTCTGTATCAAGTACATAAAACAAAACAAAACAACCCAGAATAGATAGCTCAGTGAACTAAGTTCCTGCTAATGTAAGTGCTGGGACCAGTATTCAAACCCAGGTACCACATGCTGCACTGGCTATGCCCCCTGTAATCCCAACACCAGGGAGGCTGAAGACAGGAAGATCACTAGGAGTCTGAGCTGTGTAGTGAGACCCTGTAGCAAACACATAATTTTAAAAAAAATTTAAAAAAAATTCAGCGTTCCAACACAGAGAAATATTTGTTATAAGGGTTTGTTAATAAAGTAGTGTTATTTTATAATCAAGGTGAAGCTAAGAAAACATCAAGTATTATTGCAGTGAGTTTTTATGTCACCATTAGTGAAGTGTTTTGTGCTGTTTAATGGATGTAAGCAGAACTGGAGCTCATTGCTATCTGAAAATAGAGGCAATGAAAAGGGCTCATAGATGGCCTGACACAGTGACCTTATCTCTACAGTGTTGTCTCACTTTCTAGCCTTGGTCTAAGTGATTGACACTGATGAGAAGTAACAGTATGTCTTCTTTCACACAGAGCAGGAGAGGTCAGTGTCACCTCTTCTAAGGCAGAAAGAGACTTTGTAAAATAGCACGTGTATACTAATTCTTATATATAGCACAAAAGTTTCTGAAAACCCAAACTTCTTATTTCCCCCCTAAGCAGGTGCTAATTTATACCACATCTGAGTCATAAAACAACCTCTGGATGTCTGTGCCATGTTGTCCTAGTGACAGTATTCCAAGCCTGTTTTCAGAGATTGAAGAACACTGATATGAAGCAGACATCTAAGAATACCCTACTGATTTCTCCTACTTCTTTGGCAAGATTGTTCACTGGTCCCTGGAATAAGAACAGGAAGCAACATATAGGTTTAAGTTCTTAAACTAATCTGTAACAATGAATGCTTAATTTTAATTTTTATCTTTTTATTATCAGTGAAGTTATTTTCTCAGCTTTTAACTCCGTTTTTATCTCCCATGACTTTTTGTCTTTTGTTAGAATGCCTTTTCTTGAAATTAACATTGGTCTTATCTTTAATTTCTTATAAAATTTATACTTCTTTATTTAAAAGTCCTTACACTATACAGGGAGTCAGCCATGTTTCAGCCCTTAAACCAAGTCATTATTGAATTTCTCTGTTTGGAAGAGCAAATTCTAGTAATCAGAAGTTAACTGTTGATAAGTGATGTTAATACACTAGGGAAGTGGTTCCAGAGCCACTAGAACTGAGTTTATCGAAAAAAAGTGTAAAATAAGGTATATTGTGTATTGAGGATATATGTATGTGTTTCCATTTTTATAGTACCATAATATAAGAAACAAGTGAATAAGAAAACAGAATGTGTGTACTGTCCATCAGTCTCTTACTTAGCAGAGCCTACTTTAGTGAATGACATTATGCAAAACTATACAAGATGTTTATGTAACCAGAAATCTATATATACATGTCTTTAAGGGTTTTATACATCAATGAATATAGAGCATAACTTATTTTCAAAGTTTACTCAAGACAATTTATAAAATGCCACAATATAAGTTGTTGTTGAATGAATAGGAAAAACAATTACAGGAAGTTAACTATGTATAACATAGATGCCTATTATATGCCTTTATTTATTTATTTGTTTGTATAGGGGATTGAACACATGACTTTGTGCTTGCCAGGCAGGCAATTATGTGTTAAGCTATCTCTATTTTCTTTATTTTATAAGAGAGTACAAACAAGAAAAAATTACAATTGATACAGAATTTCATTTAATAAAATAATATGAATTTCACAGTATTTGTTGTAATATAGTATTGTCTTCCAGTCAGTTATTCACATTACCAGATATATGCATGTAAAATTGGAAGAAGAAAGAAATAAAGAAAGAAATGTATAAGAAATTAAGAAGAAAAAACAAACAATTGAAAAAAGGAGGCAAAACAAATTAAGTATTATCTGCTCCTTTCCATAGATCAGCAGAAATGCAAGGCACAGTTGTCTAAACAATCCCGTTTACATACATAGATAAATCTCTTTCCACTTCTCCCTCTGCTGTCCTTCTTAACTCAGTAACTCTTTTCTTTTGAATAAGTTCATTCCCTTTTCCCAGTATCTGTTGTGCCCTTCAGATTCCATTTTTCTCTTTTAGGTTCTCACAGCAGGAGACAATATGATGTTTGTACATGTGGGTCTGATTTATTTCAGTTAGGAATATGTTCTGTAGTTGCATCCATTTACCAACAAAAGACTCAAATTTATTCTATTATACAGCTGAATAATACTCCATTGTGTAACAATACCACACTTTTTTTTATCCATTTTTCAGCTGATGGGCATCTAGGTTGTTTTCAGGATTTAGCTTTGATGAATTGCCCTGCTATAAACATGGATGCACAAAAAAAAAAAAAAAAAAAAGAAAAAAGAAAAAGAAAAGAAAAGAAAAAAAGAATGGCCAGGGAGATGGCTCAGTAGAATAAGTGCTTGTGTGAGTTCAATCCTCGGTTACACACACACACACACACACACACACACACACACACAATATATATATATATATTGAGGGTTTCAGTTCTTCTGGAAAAATATACAGAAGGGGAATAGCTGGCTTGAATGGGATCTCCAATCCTAGGTTTTTAAGGAATCTACATACTAATTTCTATAGTGGTTGTACTAGTCTTCACTCCTACCAACAGTGGAGAAGCGTTCCTTTTTCTCCACAGACCTTCATGCATTTGTCATTGGTTGACTTCTTGATGTTAGATATTCTTTCTGGGGTGAGACGGAATATGAGTGTTGTTTTAATTTACTTTTCTCAAATGAACAATGATGTTGAACATTTTTTCATATGTTTACTTGCCTTTTGTATTTCTTCCTCTGAGAAGTATATTTTCATCTTACATGCCTGGGTCTTTGGATTGGGTCTTTGAATTTGGGTACCTGATTTTTTTTTAAACTGTTTATATGCTCTAGATAGAAGACCTTTGTTGGAGAGACAGCTATAATTTTTTCCCTGTTTGTTGGCTTTCTTTTTACTTTGTTGGTGATTTGTTTTGAAGTACAGGAACTTTTGAAAAAGATGAGATCCCAGTTTTTGATTCTCTGAAGTGTATCCCGTGCAGTTTAGTTTTTGTTCATGAACTCTCTACCTACCCCTGTATTTAAGTTTTCTACCTATACGTTCTTCCAGAAGATTTAGTGTTTCTGTTTTAATACTTAATCTTTGACACATTTTGGCTGTAGTTTTGGGCATGGTGATAGACATGGGTGTGTTTTTAGCTTTCACATGTTAAAAGCCAGTTGTCCAGTACCATGTATTAAAGAGCCTTTTTCATCCAGTGAGCTCGTTTGGCCCCTTTATCAAAGATAAGGTAGCTGAGTGTGTTTGGAGTTATGTGTGCATCTCCTAATCTGTTTCACTGATCCTCAGGTCTGTCTCTATGCCAATATCAAGCTGATTTTATCACAGTAGCTTTATAGTATAATTTCAGGTAAGGGATTTTGATGTCTCATGCCTTTCCTTTGTTTCCCATGATTGCTTTTGATATTCTTAGTCTTGTCTTGTTCCAAATGAATTTGAGGAAAGCTTTCTCTAGCTCTGTGAGGTATACTAATGTTATTTTAATCTGGATTGTATTGAATCTGTATACCAATTTTGGGAGTATGGCCATTTTCAAAATGGTGGTTCTTCCTATCGTGGAGCATGGTGTATTTTTCCATTTTCTCAAATTCTCTTCAATTCATTTTCTCAGAATACTATAATTTTCACTGTATAAATCTTTTATGTCCTTTGTGAGATTGATTCCTAACTATTTCATTTTTTTAATGTTACTGTAAATTGATTTCCCTAATTTCTCTCTCAGTGCATTCATTGTTTGTATATAAAAAGCTAGTGATTCTTGGGTTTTGACTGTGTGTCCTGTGACATTGCTGGATTTTGTCAATAAATCTAGAAGATACTTGGTGGAGTTTTTGAGGTCCTCTATATTGAGTATCATGTCATCTTCAAATAATTATAATTTCACTCTTTTTCAAATCCTTATTCCTTTTATTTCTCTCTTGTCTAATCGCTCTGGCCAATGTTTCCAGAATTATATTGAATAGGAGTACAGACAGTGGACATCCTTGTCTTGTTCCCAATATTAAAGTGAGGACCTTCAGGTTTTGCCCATTTAGTATGATGTTGGCTGTTAGTTTGTTATAGGTGGCTGTTATTAGGCTGAGATATATATCATTTATTACAATTCTCATTAAGGTTTTTTATCATGAATGAGTGTTGGACTTTGTCAAAAGGTTTTTCTTCATTTATTGAGATGATCATGTGATTTTTTTCTTCGTTCTATTGATGTGGTGCATTGCACTTATGGATTTGCATATGTTGAGTCATCCCTGCATTCCTGGAATGAAGCCCACTTAGTCATGATGCATAATCTTTTTGATGATTTTCTACATTCTGTTTGCTAGTATTTTATTTAAGATTTTTTTCATCTATATTCATTAGAAAGATTGACCTGTAGTTCTCTGTTTTATTTGGATCTGTCTCTGGTTTTCGAATCAGAGTAATACTTGCCTCCAGGAATGAGATTGGAAAAATTGCTTCCTTTTCAATTTCACTGAAGAGCTGGAAGTTGGCATTAAATCTTCTCTAAATTTCTTGTAGAATTCTGCTGTGTATCCATCATGACCTGAGCTTTTTTTATTAGGTTTTTTATTACATTTTCAATTTTGTTTGTCATTATTGCATTATTCACAGTTTGTATTCTTTTACTCAGCTTTTGCATTTGATATGTATCTTGGTAACTGTCCTTTTTTCCTGTTCTCCATTCTGTGAGAATAAAAATTTTGGAAGTAGGCATTGCTGATCTTCTGAATTTCTCTAAGGTCTGTAGTGATTTACCTGTTTTCATCCTTTATTGCATGAAGTTGGATTTTTCTTTCCTTGTTTTGATTAGGTTGGCTAGGGGTTTATTAATTTTATTTATTCTTTCAAAGAACCAACTCTTTCATTCATTTGTTTGTCGCATTGTTTTCTGCATCTCCAATGCATTAATTTCTGCACTATCTTTGTAGTTTCCTGCCTTCTTTGGGTTTTGAGCTTGACTTGCTCTTTTTTTCTAGGAGCTTGAGGTGCAGCATAAGATTACTCATTTGGGTTTGCTCTGTTTTCCTAATCTTTGAATTTACCATGGTAAATTTCCTCTTAAGACAGCTATCATTGCATTCCACACATTCTGATAAGTTGTATCTGCATTTTTTTAGATTGTAAATATTTTTTAATTTATTCTTTAATTTCATCTGTGACCTACTGGTTGTTATTTATTTATTTATTTATTTATTTATTTATTTATTTGAGGTTATGAGCAGAATATATTTATTGAGAGAAAGAAAGCTTCCCAAGAGAAGGACAGGAGGGGGTCCCGAGTGGGTAGTTCCCCTCAGAAGTTGTCTCTTGCAGGGACTTTTATAGAGAAAAACCATGTGTTGAGGCGGGTCTAAGGTGGTGGAGAAGACATGGAAACTTGCTTAGTTGGGCAAAACTATGGTCAACCAATGAGATTACAAGCACCATTGCTCAGGTAAAATTGATTAAGTCCAGTATCAAATGGGAAAGCAAGTCACATAGCAAGCGGGCACGAATGCGGAACACGGTCTCTTCCTGTTGGGGGTTGGGCGAGTGATTCATTTGGGCTCTTTTAAGTTGATTGATACTATTTAGATATCAATGCCTAATGCCCATCCCTAGGGAAGTATGTAGCTGTGCTTCCTCTTTTTGTCTTGGTCTTGAGGTGTTGCCCATATGGGAGTGTCTGTCTCTTCCAAGTTGCAAAGTCACCTTGTCTTCCATCTTGTCTCCTTGAGGGCCTGGCCCTTTCTGGCTGCCTATAATATTTCTGTCTAACTCAACTGCCTGCAACATTCCCCCCTCTGAAGAAGTAACCTGAACTGCCGTGAGGGAAATATGGGGATGACCACTCTGGCTTCTTCAAGCTGAAATGGGTCATAGTTGTTGACTGGCAGTCAGGTATGTTCTTCAGAGGTTCTATCTAAAGGCCCTCAATAGACACCAGACATTTTCATTACAGCTTTGCATCGGAAGACAAAGGCAAAGAAACTATTACACATACATTGGCCAAATAAAAACACTAGTCAGAACATTTTGTAGGTCCATTAGCAGATTTTATCTTTGATGGTCATTGGGTACTGTCTCAAACAAACTGGCCTTTCCTATTATTACTGGGGAACATGAATTACTGGGCATAGGGAAAACAGTATTTTCTCATTTGCAAGTGGGCCACTGGCTGGGTAACCACTGACAAATCTGTATAAGCAATCTATTGAAAGTTTAATAGGATTTCTCCTTATATTGGCAGTTAACATGGGTTCCCTCAGACTGAGAGGGAAGACACATGACCACCCCAATCTGAAACTTCCTCTGACTCCATCATAAACACTTTTTTTTTCCTTTTCTAGCAGCTGTGGACATTTCTGCTTGAAATGCCTCTTCTCTGCCTGGCTTTCCTGTAGGCTGCTAGTATCCCCATTCTTATTTTCCATCTATAATTCCATTTTGTATCCTTTTTACTATGAAACACCTTAACTCAGACAAATTTATTCCAGCAAACCCTTTTAACTTTTATAGCTTGTGTCAGAAATCTGGGGCTCACTGAGAAAAATATAACTTTTTGGTTTTAGATTTTACATGTATGGTTACCTGGGTTTTGGTATCTTCTAGAAATAGCAAATTATTTGAGAGATTAGAACATATATTTATAAATCTTTTTGAGACCTAGCAATCATAACTCACTAGCTTTTAGACCCCTTTATTCATGAAGTCTGACAGTGTACTATATAAAATTCCCTCTAGCTTTAGTTAAGAGAGGTCACATATGTATTAACTATCAGCACGAAATACTGGAGTTATATTAAAAATCAACCAGGCTTACATACTCATCATGAAATACAAAGCATTTAGTCATATTAAACCAATAAAATACCTTTTAAATCTTGTACATGAACAACAATATATTATGTTTGTAAAAACCAGTCTTAGTATAATTATGACTAGTTAGCAACCTGAATATATTGCATTACCTCAGTTATAGCTAAAGCAATATATCTTCTAAAGTCTGTTTCTATTGAGGTACAATGACTAGAAGGAAAGTCAGAGCTGGAGAAGGACAAAGAGACCTGTGCCAATGTCCAGCAATAGGCTGGGTTTCTTTTCCCTCCTATAATCTTGATTACTCAGAGCTCCTCTGCGGAGACTGCAGGTAGAGGTAACAGTCTGGCCAGAGGGAAGAGGCAGGCCCAGGGCCCGTCAGTCCTACTGGACCACCTGGGAAGCTGAGTCTGAGCTCTGGGAAGCTGAGTCTGAGCTCTGGGGCCTCCGCTTCAGAGTGCAGTCTCACTTCTAGTGGCTGCCTTGGCAGTCAGGGCATGGCTTGTGGGCCTCTTAAGGCAGTCCCTCTTATGCTGGCCTGGCTTCTGACAGCAGTAGCAGATGAACGTCATAATCGTTGAGCTCTTCTTGGAGCCAAGAGAATCAGACTTAGGGTCTGTTTGGAGGCCATAATAATGGTGGCCATTTTTGATCTCTTTGTTTTCTCTCCCTGGTTTTCTCCCAGTTTCAATTATAGGACACTTAAACAGAATCTGTCTGTCTATTGAATTAACATCTCACAAACTATGTTTTATCAGTCCCTCTATTAAACATTTTAAGAAATCAGAGGGATGTTCATCTTTTTCCTGATAAATAGCTAACATTTAATAACTGAAGGCTTGATTCTAGTTCTTAGACCTTGAAGAATACATACTTGAAAGAAATTGTCTCTTCCATTCTTCTGCCTGGCTATTAGCAGCAGGGCTCTGACTGGTTGGGCTCCAGTGGGAACAGGTAATTCCACTGGTTGTCCATCTTTTGAGTCCTTATAACAATATAATATTCCTCTCCAAATGTAACAGCAGCTTATAAGGCTACCTGCTTTTCATAGAAGTCAAAGCTTGGTTTAAGATTAATATTATATCTTTCCAATCTAGTTCATAAGTTTGAATAAATCCTCTAAAAGACATCAATGTACTTATCAGGGTCACCTAAGGCACATGAACTCTGGAAGTTCCAAATTTCCTGTTTACTTCTTTAAAAGGTATTGTCCTTAAGGAGCTTGCATAAACCCAGCTAAGAATGGGTGTAGCCTTGTAGAGGACTGGATTATAGCTGTCTTAGAAGTCCACACCCTCTAGACTGGAAAGGCAAATGGGGGAAACCTTACTTTCACCAATGGTGGGCAAGGCTGAACTGCCTGGTTCTCCTGTAGCTCACATCTACATTTCAAACTTAAATAACAATGACCTTCTTAATGTAAACCAAATCTGAACATAAGATATTCTTACCATTTTCCTTTTTACATCATCTTTTCAGTTATAAACTAGCATCACAGTTGATACTTTCCTCTTCATTTAAATGGCTCTTTTTAACATGTAAGGATCAAACGTCTTTCTGGTGCCTAATGAAGCACACTCTAAAGGAGTAAGAGTCTTTGACTGTGAGATAACCTGGAATTCAATAGAAATTACCTTTCTGGGCATCCCCACCTTGTTCTAATTGATTCCTCCACCCAGGTGTCCCTGAGTAACCCTCTCCAGAGCAGGTGGATGCTCCTGTTGGAGAGAAGAGATACAAGATCTTACCAGCCTATCCACCCTTGAACTGGCGCATGATTCCTATCTCCTGAAACATCTCACAAACCCTTTACTTACTCTTATTGAATATGTGTAAGTTACAATTAGTCTGGTGACCTGAATGTCCACAGAAGGAAGCATTAACTAAGGCATAAAAGGTCAGGTAGAAGTGAGCACTTCTCAGGTTATGAAGTTCATTTCTAGAGATAGCTAGAACCATTGACTGGAGAGATTTGGCTCCATGCACTGAACCAGTCTCCAGACACTTGGTTTCCATCTGATCACCTAGGTAAACATTTTTAGCAACTAAACAAGATTTAACCTTGAAGCTCACAGGTGAAACATATTTATCATCTAGCAATCACATTTTACATGTTTGTAAAGACAATATAGCTGGCGAAAATCTTACTCTTAGTTAACACTTAGGGCACAGATGTAAACTTCCCCTGATAACCACTATTGTAAACTGTCTCAGCCTTATTTCTGAAAGAGTGACCCATTAACTTGTTCTACTGAAAAGCTCAGGTAGAAGTCCTACTTTACTAGCAGAGAGAGAGAGAAAGTACAATAGGTAAGTGGGGATCTTTCAGTGGTCAAGAGCCAGTTTCCACCAAGGAACCTTCAGGTTTGGTGCCTTCTCCCCTCAGGCATTCTTGGTTTCTTTTGGCTCACAAAACCAGAGATGTCTCCAGAAAGGAATCCAGCAGTTTCTCTGGTTCAACATTCCATCACCCATGGGCTTCAATGGGGATTCACTAAAGAACAGCTGCAGAAACCTGTCCTCTGCTTCAAAGAGTGGCAGCTGCTCTAAGAGCACTTACTAGCTGACAGAGTAACCACTCTTTGTAAGTTCTATAAGGGATAGCTATAGGCCTAAACAAGATTACCTAGTACTTTACATTAAAGGCTTTAAAGTCCACAACTTATATCTTATGCACAATGATAACTAGACCTAGGAGGAAAGACTGAATCCTCCCTTACACTAAATGTGTTTTGGTCCCATAAGTGTGCTGCTTTTGGAGATAGCTCCTTCTGGTGTCACCCAGAAGTTGGTTCTCTCCACTGTGTCTCAGGTTGAGCCTCCCAAAGGAGACCTGCCCAAAACACTAAGCCAGGACATGGCTTTTATATGTGTCCTCCTGGACGGGCATAGTCCTCTTTGTCTCATCTGATCCAAAGACGGGGTATGTGTCCTTTTTCTAAAATGACTTTTCTGTTCGGCATTAACGCTCATTTTCTAAGGGCTTCACTTAGTTGGAATGGTCAGAGTTTTCCTAATTTTACATGCCTCTAAAAAGGAAAGTACAAAGAGGTAGGAAAATTAGGAATAAAATCAAAGCAAGGAAACTGAAACAGATCAGGCCTGACATTCCCTCTAGCATGTAGAGTAGAGGGGGATCAGAACCAGTCCATCCCAGTGAAACCTGTCCTCCAAGTCTTTAAGACCGGTTGCCGAGCTAATGTCATTTAACTGGCAAAAGGAGTCCCATGTTTCATATACAAGCATGTATATTTTCTAAGTCCAACCTGGCTAAAAGTCCCTTTTTACAGAGATTTATATAAAATCCATTAGGAAGCTTACTAACATTACTCTCTTTAGCGCCATTTTCTAAAGTCAAGCAAGGAATACCACCAGTACATTGAGCAACAGTTAAAGACAATGTATATGAATATACAATAGTCATAAAATGTCCCATTAATGAAATATCATGAACTTGTAACATTTCCACATTTTAACTTAAGATTTACCGACATTTTGACCAACATTTTACCAACAATATAAGAAACAACAAAACATAAGCAATTGTAAGCAATTTTAACAGTACTATGTGAAGCAAAACTGCATGAGGCAAAGCATGAACAATTATAAGCAATGGGCAAAGACATATTGACATTTGAAACATAAATTTGTTACCTAAGCAAGTCCCAATCCAGAATTTATGAAAGAAAAGCAAACTCATACCTCCATCCAATGATCTCGGTGGGAAACTCCAAAATGATACAGGGAGAAAAACTGGTCTCGGGTGGGTGACCTCCAAACAATATAGGGAACCTCCAAATGACATAGAGAAAAATGATCTCTGGACCTGACCTGCATGAGTTCGTGTTCTCTAAAAGCGAAGAATGAACTTTAGGAACAAACGGGGGTTATGAGCAGAATCTATTTATTGAGAGAAAGAAAGCTCCTGTCCTGAGAGAAGGACAGGAGTGGGGTCCCGAGCAGGTAGTTCCCCCTACTGGTTGTTATTTAATTTCCATGTATTTATGGTGTTTTTCTAGTCTCTTTTGCAATAATTTCCAGTTTTATTGCACTATGGTCTGATGGTGTGCATGGTATAATCTCAATTCCTTGTGCACTCTGTTGTTTCTGGGTGAAAGCCTGTATAACAGTCTATCAAGTCAATTTCTTCAAAAGTTTGGTTTGGTTTGGTTATTTTTTGCTGATTTTTTTTTTTTTTTTGCCTTGTTGATCTATCTCTTTGGTCCAATAGCATGTTAAAGCCCCCCATTACTATTGTGTTATTGCTCATTTGATTTTTCATGTCTGTTAAAATTTGGTCTTACGTAGGTGGGTGCTCCTATTTGGGTGTGTATATATTTATAATTGTTGTCTCTTCCTCTTGCAGTTTTCCATTAACAAGTACATTATGACCTTTTTTATCTCTTTGAATGATTTTTTGTTTGAAGTTGATTTTGTCAGCAAACAGGATAGGTACCCCTTCTTTTTTCTTATTTCCTGTGGCATGGAGGATTATTTTCCATCCTTTGCCTTTTAGTCTGTGAATTTCCTTTTGAATTAAGGGTGTTTCTTATATGCAGCATGCTACTGGATTTTGTTTCTTAGTCTACTCTGTAGGTCTGTTTCTTCTGATTGGTGAATTGAGGCTGTTTACATTGATAGTTATACATGATATGCATTGGATTATCTTTGTCATCTTATTTTCCTGCTATAAGTTCTGTACTTTTTCCTTCTTTTTAGTTACTTGATCTGTTTGGTGGTTCCTTTCTTCTGTTCTTGAAGCTCTGAGTACTTCTGTATCTTTCTAGAATATCTGTCAGTACTCTTTGTTGGGTTGGTTTGGCAGTCATGAATTTCTTCAATTGTTCTTTTTCATGCCATGATCTTTTTTCACTATTGAATTTGATAGATTTTCAGGGATAGAAGTCAATCTAGGTTGGAAATTATTTTCTTTTAGGACCTGTAGTACTTCAAACTCTTCTTGCTTTGATATTTTGTGTTCAGAAATCTGCTGTGGCTTCCCTGGCAAGCGCAAGGGCCTGAATTTAATCCCCGGTTCAAAAAAAAAAAAAAAAAAAAAGAAAAGAAAAAAAGAAAGAAATTTGCCATGATTCTAATGGGCTTTCCATTGTACATGATCTGTTTCTTCCCTCTATCAGCTTTCAGTGTTCTATTCTTTTGCTGAATTTTTGAGATCCTGATTATATTGTGTCTAGATGTAGATTTATTGTGATGATGTCTGTGTGAAGTTCTATATACTTTGCTTTTCTGTATGTCAGATTCTTTTCTCAGATTTGGAAAATTTTCTGATAGTACTTCTGCAAATAGTCTATTTATGTCATTTGTGCCATGTCCTGCTGCTTCATTGACACCTATTAGTTATATTATTTTTCTTTGTATTGTCTTGTAGCTCCTGCATTGTTATTTCTTGGTTCCTGTTAATTTTAAGACATCTTTCCTTTCACATTCATTAGCTGCACTACTGTCTCTGAGGTCTGAATGTTTACCTTCAGTTTCTTTCAAGTGGTTTGTCAGCTTTCAATGGAGTTCCTAATTTCCTAGCTCTCTGTTTGAATCTGTATCATGCATTCTAGTTCTTTGCTGTATTGTTCATTTAGTGTTTCCATCATTTTTCTGTTCTCCTCTATTTCTTTACCTATGTCTTCGTTAGCTGCTGTGCAATTCTTTCATGATTGTTGTCATTTCTTTTTGGTCCTGGGATATTACTTCTGATCCTATGTCTTGTATAATCTGATGCTCGTGTTTCTTTACTTCAGTTGTTATCATTTCAGACATTTCAAGTATGTGATTTCCAAGTTCTTGTATGTCTTTGTTTGCTAGATTTATTGTGGATGGGCTAGAGGATTGATATTGCCTTTTGATCCTGTGTTTTGGTATTTTTGAAGCTCCCAGTAATCACCCTGATAGGATGTCCCAGGCCACCCAGTGTTTGCCAAAGCTCTTAAAAGGCTCTAAGAAAGCTCTGCGCCTGCTCATGCTGGGTGTACAGATCACAGTTCTCCTGTGTCATACAGGCCACTCAGAAGTTTTCTAAGTTCTTAAAAGGTTGGATCTGTACCAGCAGAAGCTCCTCTCCTGCACTCTGGGCTAAGGAAGGTCAGACTTTACCACAGTCACACTGCCCAGAGCCTGCCAAAGTTCTTAAATGGCACCAGGAAACCTATTTTCTTTAGATAAACATTTTAGTTTATGGAAAAACTATGATAGTAAGATAGAGAATTTTATACATCCTATCACCAAATTTTTTCCATTCTTAATATGTTACCTAGTGTATCCATTATAATTTGTGAAACAATATTGATATACTATTACTAAATAAAGTTCATTCAATTATCTGGTTAATTTTTGTCTAATGACTTTTTGTTATATTCTAGACTACCATTCAATGTATACCACATTATCATTATATATCCTTAGTCCTCTTGGCTGTGATACTTATGACTTTTTAAGTATGGCAATATTTTATAATAACAGTAAGAGAAAATCAGATAAAATCAAGGTTGTGTTTAGAGATAAAACACATGAGATTTATGTTCTGCAACTAGAGACAGACAACAGATTGTAACTCTGAATAGCATCTAGTAAGAAACCAATTATTTATGATGATTTATAAAAACAAAATTCTTCCTGGTAGTGTGTCTGAGATAACTTGTACCTGGAATTATCAATGACAAACCACTTTATAGTGCTCTAACCCTTTTCCTTAACATACTTTTGTAAAAGTACAATGTGACGTGTTAGGGCTATTTGCTATAGGATCTCTCAGGTTAGCCATGGTTGTAAAGACTGCATTCCAGGTGAGGGAGAAGAGGAGTTGTGATGAAGTTAAGATAGTGCAGCCATGCAACCTTCCCTAATCCCTGATCCTACAGAGATCTTCCCCATGCTTTCTTAGACCAGGCAGCTTCAAAAATGTCACATCTGTGCATTCACAGCAGAATCATATGATTGTGTCATCACACTGTTTTCCTAGTTTCTCCTTCAATGCAAGGCAAACAAAGAACTTTAGGAAACAGAAAACAGAACAGTAATTTCAATGGGAGATTTAAAATAGGTGAAATTCAGGTCAGATTGTTCTTGAGGCTGGTGGGATTCTAAGGAACTTCAACCAACATGGATTTGATGCAGCTCACAGACTGTAAGATAACTTCCTGCTCTGTTAGATCATGTCAAAGTTTGTCTGTTCTTCTTGGCCAGAGGCAGCTGCTTATAAAAATGAGTCATATTTTCTTTGGCTACATCCGTCTACAAAGAAAAGTTCCCAAAAACTGAAGCTATGTTCTTTATGCAGTTCTAATACGCCAGAAACCAGATGGGATTTTCTGTCATTACAATTACTTATGTTGTCCTTTAGATTTAGAATTCCTCTGTGGACACTATTGTTAATTAAAGAATTGTACACTTAAAAGCTTTCCCTACTGTCATCTAATGCCTTTAAGATATTACACACATGTATATGTGCACACACATGCATACACACAAATACTGTTGTTCTAGATCTGTGCTATAGGATTAGTAAGCTCTTATTTAATTTTTGACTTTACTTCTTGATATGGATGTGGCTTTGGAGAAATGTTTTTAACATCCCTGGGCCTTACTTTTCTCATCTCTGACATAGTAATAATAATATCAATATTAAAGGATAAAGATTAAAATAGGGTGAAATTTGTTGTGCAATGGTCTTAAATAAATAAAGATTGTCTTATTTCTCTCTTGCTATATATATATATATATATATATATGTAAATTTTATTGATGTAAAATTAAAATGTTATCATACATCAGATTGTGCTTATGTATTACAATTAGATCAGTGTCTTTCCTTTGTGATGTTTGTCATAAAGTTCTGTTGTTACTTCTTTCTCTTGTCTTGATTTCAGGCTTCTAGTGATCAAGTCTATACAAAAGCAGCCAATATATTCACTTTATTGATTCTGAAAGGTCAGGAATTCTATTCTAATCTTCATTTTATTCTTTACTAGAGAACAAAAGGATCCTGTGACTTGAGGAAGATACTGTCTTGGGTCTCATTTATCCTTGATCCCCAGTAGGGGTTAAGAGGCCAGTAGCATGGACCAGAGTGTCCTGTCCATCTGCTATTCATGCTATGTCAATGGTTTCAGGGTAAATTCTCCCAGCTTCACCTTACTCCACTCTGGGACCATCTGTTACCATCTGTTACCTACAGAGTATTGCACTTCTCTGAGCAGGCTCTGTGTTTCTTAATGTTATTTTCAGACTTCTCTCTTAGACCCTAATTTCCTAAAAAACTGTGAATCTATGATACGTTGGAATCCACTCCTCAAGGGCAAAGAGAATATAAGTATTTAATGAACTGAAGTGAAAGAATGGATAAAAGATGTACCAAGGATTTCTCATAGATTCCCTGATCCAGATCTCTCAGTGTTTCAAAATTCTTGTTCCTCATTATTCTGCAAGTGTCGTCTTGGATAGAGGCACTTGAACAGCCCCATACTGTGAGAGAATTCAATGTTTGAGGACAAGGCTCTGAGGAATAAGCTCATATATTCTGTGGAGGGTTGGTGTTATGATGGCTAGAGTTCAGCAATGTCCCTCTTTCTGAAGCAATGTATGGTAGAGCAAGGACATCATGAAGGCAATGACGAGAGTCTAGGTGTAACACACCAAAAGTGAATTTTGTTATACATTCATAGATCATTTTAAGTGATTTTTCTACCAATGGTTTCTCAAATTTCCCATAAGTTCTTACTGACTGGCCAAATATACCACTGATAAATAAGATTTTTGTTTGCTGCAGAGGACAAATAGTGTAACACTATAAAAATTAAGAACCAAGTTGGACAAATCCAGTAGCAATGAGTTTCTTGAATGATGAAAGAGGTAGCAGCACGATTGTAGCCCAGCTGCCTGAGGAACCCTAGGCCTCCCTTCTAATCTGCTAGTGGAGACAGAAAATATTGACTATGCTCCGTGCCCTGGCTTTCATTTTCCTTGTTAAATGGATATTTATTGGTTGTCACTTGATTTGGCTCATTAAGCAACTGGACTAACAGACAATTTTTCAGAGAGAATCAGTGCACTTTTGAGGAGCTTTTTATTTTTTTTTATCATTTTCTACTAAAAATGCTAACAGAAATTGATGAAAGATTTTCCTACATTTTTATCACTTTATTAACTTTGTTGCCATTTGTACTTTTTATATTAAAAACTTAATGCATAACAAATTCTTACATGCTACTGTGCTATTGTGAATCTATTATTACTCTTATTTGATTTCCTCTTGAATTTATAAATTACTTTCTTATTACCTCTGTGTCATTCACTTACCCAACTGCAAACACTACATTGTCAACCTACTGCTACCCTTTGTATACTAATTACTATTTTATGTGTGATGTTTTATCTATAGTTCTTTAATACTTTGATTATAACACACAGGGCTTAATGCATATACTCTGGTACAAAGGAAGAATAGATTAAAGGAAGCGTCAATCAAGTATTTGGAATTAAACCGATGTAAACCTATCAGATGTTTATTCTATATGATTATGTCCCAAACTCTATGTGTATACAAAAACATACTATGGGATACAAAAGGTTAATAAGTATATATGTGCCCATGGAAATTTGTAGTCCAGTTGAAGTGACGGAATACATACATGTGCATGATTCAGTAGATAATACGACCTAAAATAAGTAGGAGCAAATAATATAAGTAGTGAGATATAGAGACCAGCAACATAAGAACTTGCAAACTATAGAAAATGTATCAATTGTAAAGTTCACATTCACAAAGAAAAAAGATGTGCAGAATGCCCTGGAGCCTGTCGTCCTCGAGAGGCATAGCTAGAGCAGCAGTTGGTTGAGGAGCATTTAGGTACAGACAGGAATGGGTTTCAGTTGGTGCCTGAAATTGTGCAATGGATTCCTGGAATGTTTGGTAGAATGAGCTCACCTTGTGCTATGTCTCAATTGGGCAGTACTCCAAGAGTTTGTGCCAGTCCAGAGAAAGTGCACTAGGAAGATATACTCAACCTCCATAGAACAAAATAACACTGTGCTTTTACACTTCAGTTTGTTCTATCTAGGAAAAGAATGAATAGTACATAAGGAACAATGGGGACAGGTATTATATAAGCCAAAGAGCAGAGATTGTCATGCTACTTTTCTTGTATGTGTATATGTGTTAAAAATCCTAATTATATATTCAGAAACCTATGAAAAGCAAACAGCATAGTTGCTATCTAGAAAAGTTCTGCTTGGGAGACAAAATGAATGTGCTTCTATCCTTAGTACACACCTAGCTAGTTATGGACCAGAAACAAGATTAAGTTTTTTATTTAGAGAATGTGGGCCTTCATAAGCTCTTCATAAGATTTGAAAGGCAGCAAATAGAATTCAAATACATGACAGTTTCCTACTACTTTCTT
>NW_004524600.1:20558064-20569476 GCF_000260255.1 Octodon degus
TATATTAGGATGACATTAAACTTGTACTAAGTGGCAGGACAAAAACATATTCTAGGCAAAAATTGTCCTTAAGGTATGGCCTTATGATTAGTTGTTTGGTTGAAAAGTTTGTCTTCAGAATACATGATGGGGGTAAGAAAGAATTATAGCACTATAGTATAGTACTATATGTTCGATGATGTTCAATGCATATTGTTCAATTAGCATTTCTTGGACGTAGGCATTTCTTTATTTTATAAATATTCTGAGGGAACTAATCTGAGACCACTTTGGAATGCAAAAGTTGATTGTCTTCCTCAAGCAATATTATTTCACTCGCTTTCTCTGGTTGGATAAGGGCAAGTGAATCAAACACATCCACCAATAAGAAGTGAATTCATTTTCCACCTTATAAGTTTGCCACCTTGACAAATTAATACATATTTTACAGTTTAAAATTAATCCATTTATTACTTAATAGTTCTATGGGTCGTAAGTCTCACTACAGTATGCCTTAATTGGGCTTTGGTTAGCATCTTATAAGTCTCTGAGGATGAATCTGTTTTAAACCCAGTTAGGCTGTTGGCTGAATTTTGTTCTTGAAACTGTAGTTCTGGGGCAATGGCTTCTCTGTTACTGATCAGGCAGCAATTTTTTCTAAAAGTTCCTAGAGGTTTTCCACATACTTTTTTTATGTGTTCCACATGACTGCTTTAACTACAATGGGTCAGAGACTGCATGTACTTCAGATCTCCCTTGATTTTCCTCTACCACACTTCTCTGACTGTAGGCAGAGAATGTTTTCTGATCTTAATGACTTGGGTGGTTCAGACTGAGTAATTCTCAATGATCCACTTATTTTTAGATTGAACTTATTTACATCTCTAAAGATCCTCTGCCATGTATCACAGTAATCACAGGTTCCAGAAGTTAGGGTATAGACCACAGCTGGAGGTCATTTTTCTAGTTACAAAATGTTAAGGATTATTTAGTATGTCTTGTCCAATTTCAGAGTATTGTCTTTCTATGTTTGAATGTCAAATGGGCTTGGCAACCCCAGCCATCAAATATGCCTGGAATATAACTTCTTAGTTACTCATTGCTGACTTAGAGTTGCATTAGTAATATGAATAAACTAAAACCATAGTGCAAATCCTCTGCCTTTTCTCCATATATGCTTCTTACCAGCTTAAATCTGGCCAGGTGTGGAATGCTGCACAAAAGCAGGTGTATTATAGGTTGTGAATGGAGGGGGGATGGAAAACACCCAACACCTCATTATCTTTTTATTCACATGCTATTAGTCTGCCCTGATTCCTTGTTTCCTACAAATAAATCACCATAACCTTGAGGCCTTTGTCTTGACAACCTCATTTTCTCTCAGCCCAAGACCATTCCATGGTGCTAGTGATGTACGAGCACACCTTATCCTTGCATGGATTCTTATGTAAATAATTACTCTCCATTTGAAAATCCTTTCCCTTTGAAAGTCAGCTGAAATTTAATGAGAAAAATTATTTCTTTTGCAGCTTCAATATTAAAACAAATATGATTTCATAGTTGCAGAAATCTGGTACATGTTGTTTGCCTTCATTTGGGAATAATTTATGTATCAAATGAGAAATCCCTTTCATTGACTGACATCTTGTAAATGAAACCTGCAGCCTCTTGAACTCCATTATAGTTTCATGAATATTGGAAGATTTAGCTATGGTTTAGAAAACAGCTGAGTATTAACAGCATTGTAATCTATATCTGTAAATTCCCTTTCCTCCAATTGGTTTATAGCAGTCCATTCCCATAATATACATATGAATTGTTAAGTGGAAGACTTTATTGTAAGCAGGAACGCTAAGGGTCAGTGAAGTAACACACACACACACGTAATGTTCCAGTTAGTATCTTTGCACTCTAAATTCCTTCCTAGGAAAGTTGCTTTCATTACTTAAGTATCTCTTATTCACAGCACACTGTGCTAGGTATACATTCAGTCTCAATTTTTTTTTCTCCAGTTGTCAATCCCAGCTCCTGTACCCCCTCTTCTCATTTGCTCACCCACTTGATTTCTGCCGACAATGGTTTCCTACTCCAACTTCTGAAACATGATTCTCAATCTTTAAAATACATAAGGCTTCCAGGGAGCTCTGAGCCTTAACAACAGTGAGTGCATCTTTTTGTTGGTCTGTGAGGAAGCTCAAGAATCTGAATTTTAACAGATGGATACAATGATCCAATGCTGATATTAATTGAAAAACGTATCTCAGGAGGGATCCTGATGTGAAGAAAAAATGCTAGAAAAAGTGTTGGATGTTCAAGCCTATGAATAATGGTATAATTGTTTGTAAGTCATTCATCCTATTTTGGGCTGAGTTACCAAAGCAGGGCTGAAGACAGATTTTTTTTTCTATTGATTTATTGAGATTGTGCATTTGAGAAGATAAAGAAGGAAGTAGGATGGGGATGGGGAATCAGGAAAGCAACGTCTTCACCAGAGACTTTTCATTCTCATCCCATGGGAGGATAACGTGGAGGACAGAAGGTTAAAACTGGGTTATTAAAAGCAACATTCTCCTATTGGGATGAAACATGCTGACTGGTAGGAGCCATGCGGCGGGCTACAATAGCATCCGCTGTATCTCTTCACTCAAGAAGTCACCTTTGCTACTTTTAGCTTTGCCCTTGTGTCTTCCTTCTTTCCCCTGGAACAGTTCGTTATCTGCTTTGATCCTAAGGTACAGGCCCATGCTTTACCCAATTCCAATACATGACTGTACATTTTCTGTGCTTCATTTCCTTTCCTAGCAGATTCTATGCCACAATAGTGTTTTTTGTTTGTTTGTATTTAGGACAGGGTCTGCAGGGTCTCACTGTGTAGATCGGACTCATAGTGATCCTCTTGTTTACAGCCTCCCAAGTCCTGGGATTATAGGCACCGAGCACCACGCCCAGTTTCAATGTCTGTTTCAGCATACTCTGGCGGCAGGGCCAGCACAGCAGACCTGGGGATCCAACTCCAGGTCCCTGCATCTGCCTAAGCAGGTGCTTTAATCCACTGAACTACTTGTCCCACCCTCATAGTGTTTTTTTCAATTGCTCTTAATATTCTTTTACCTAGAAAATGAAATCCTGCTCTGGAAACTTCCCATTGAAATGATATTACTATTATGTAACGGGTATCCTCATGACTTTCCAGTACTTTGTGGTTCCAAAGGCCCAACATGATCTCTTTCTTGCTGCTCTACTTATACACTCCTAGTTTTAGGAAGGGATTCTGGCTTGTGGAGTTCCAAAGGCATCATCATCATTATCATATTCTTAGAGAAATGGCGCCCTTGCAGGTGTGCAATACAGTAGTCCAGACAATCCTCCCAGGATGCAGGATTATTATGGTTTTTTATGATCAGAATATATTTATTGAGGGAAAGAAAACTCCTGTCCAAGAGAGAGACAGGAGGGGGGCTGAGCTGGTGGTCCCCAGGAAGCACAGGATTATTATGCCTGTGGGCGAGACTTGTGCAGCATGATATGTCAGCCTATTTCACATGCCAGATTTTTTCACTCTCTCGCATGCCTTGTGATGTCTGTCTGACCTCAGGAATGTTTTTATTTCTCTATGTCTATTTATTTTTACTACTTTTTCTCCTTTAATAAGAGAAGATTGCAAAACCATAAGAAACCAACAAATTTTCTTATGCATTTGGCAAGCCAATAATGAAATTTAGTAATCTGATAAAATTACTTCAACTGGGGGAGATATTGCTAAAATGTTCGTTGGACAAATTAAACAAAGATGCTAAACTAAATATGGAAAATAAGGGACAGAGTTGTTATGGCAACTTCCTGGTCCCTAAGCACATGACTTGGCCTACTTACAGACCTGAGGTCTGTGGCTATGCCAGAATTCAGAAGCACTATTTTCAGTTATTACCCTGACAAAAATTTCTGTTCTAAAGATATAGCATAATGATGTGCCTTGTGCTTGGTAAATTAAACTTATCATGTGTGTTTATTTACAAATGCAAAATTTCACAAAACCTAGAAATTTGCACACTTGAAAATGCTACACTATAATAAATATTAGAATAGGTAATTTAAAATAATGAGGCAACAGACAGAACACACATGAATAAGAAAAGATAAATAATTTACCTTACTAGTAACCTAACAAAGGAAACCAAAAGAGTAATTTTCCACTTGTGAAATTGGCATACATTTTACAAAATGATACTACCTAGTGGTGGTCAGGATACTGAAAAATGAACAGTTAGATACATAGCTGAATAAGGGATAGTATACATGGTATTGCTTTGAAAAAATATAAATTTTTAAAAATGCACTAAGAAACTGAAGGAAAATCTGGTGGTACAACTTCATTGCAAGGGATTTACAGCAAGGAGATATCAAGTATGCAATGAAACAAAATTTGTTGAAAACCTGAAAAGTTAGTGATGTCATATTCCAAACCCCCAACAGGGCAAGTATATCTCCATGCTATTGTGTTACATACTTTTTTCATTGATGAACTAATTCAGGAGCAAATGTTTCTAAGTCTGGAGTTAAGTAGGCTTGCAAAAGATGGACTAGGTATGAAACTTTTTAAATTTAAGCACTCAAACCCGTTAAGTCTTCTTTGTGCCCTAACCTACCCTTTTGCAATTGAATTTAATTCTGATCTAATTTTGCTTAATAGGAGAATGTTAAATTTGGCTTCACAGTTCATCTCTCTTCCTTGGGACCAACTGGGCATCTAACGGTGAGAGTAAAACTCATGAATTTTTGCATATCATGGCAGTCAGTGATTTGAACATCGTCTAGAAGCTCAGGCTGAGAAAGCAGTGATAATGTGAGGAGGTAGCCACATCCATCTCTGCTGAAGACTGCCAGGACTCCTTTCACTTATTGCTTCAAATGTAAAGCCCTTCACTATTTAAAGTTCTTTAAATAATAGCATTGATCATGATTGTCTTTTTTCAAACACTTGTTCATTAAAATCTAGATCTTTTCTGTTCCACCCAGTATTTTATCTCTACCCTACAACACTGCCAGCACTGCATCTACTGAGGGCCTCTCCTCTTCTTTCTTTACTCTGAATCTTATCCTAACTTAATGGTGATCTTAGATCCAGTCTCCTCCATGAAGTTTCCAAGACACTCGATGATTGTCTCCTCTCCTGAGACCTTGTCCATAGAGTGGGACTCACACAGTCTGACTATCTTACATGCAAACAGCAGAGCTAGACATGTGGAATTAACTCCATAGATAATTGGTTGAGCAATTTTTAAGTTAAGAATGAAATCATTGCAGTATTAAGTATCATTCTGTTGAATAACTTCAATGAGTGATCTGGTACTCTTGTTTTAATTCTTAAAGTTTGTGAAAATTGCAGTTGTCCAGTGACGTCTTCTGTCCATCAGAAAACTGAACAAACATAAATCTTGAACAATTTTCTTCCAACCACTTTGAATTCACAGGCTTAAAGTATAGCTCAGTTTTTGTTTTACATTTAAGGGATTTGAAGAATATTCTACTTATGTTTCAGATTAAAATAATTGCCTAAATTTCTCCTTTCATTTTTTTCTTTTTTATACAGTTCATTATTTTATTTCTATAGACACTAAGAGCTCCTAATTTGACTAATATATTAAATAGAGTTCATTTTATATTACAGTTTTGATTCAATAATCTCAAGTGATAGCTTACAGTCATCATATCAGATTTCCCTTTGAATGTTCCTAAATGTACTGTAGTCACCATCAATAATAATCAAGCTCAGTTATATCGTCATTCTATTCCTGAGCTGTCATTCACTATGAGAACAATTGAGATAATGAAGAAGATTGTCTAAGTAATTCTTAGTACAGTATGAAGACAAGCAACGTCGCTTATATAGCAGATGGAGTCCTCTCTGAAAATGTGATAGTGGTTGTGGAATTGGCAAGAAGATTAGAGGAAATGTTGTGGTGAATTCTTCGCAGGAAAATGGCCCTCAGCTATCCTTTCCCTTCACATCACAAACTATTCTGTGATTCTATAACTGGCGCCCTAATAGCATTCAATTGCAGGATGCCGAGACAATAGAAATTTACCACTAAACCACAATGTTCCTTGGCACACACACTAACCTTTCCTCTTGGGCTAACATAACTTGAAACAAGTCCAAGGAATTGTGCATGTGGTTTCAGTTTATGGTATTTATTTATTTATTTGATTTTTGATACTGGAAGTCAAACTCAAGACCTCGAACTTGGCAGGCAGGTCTTCCAACATTAAGCTATATCCCTGGCCCAATTTATGTTAGCTGTTGCAGATGCACCTGCTGATTTTGACTCAGCACTAGTTGAGGCAAAAGGAAATTGCTTCTGCCTTTACTTGGTAGTTCTGTTAGTTTTCAGGGAGCACAGCAGAAAAATCAATGCCAGATATGTTCTTAGAGAAGATGTTTTTAATGGCTTCCTGTTGACCTTATCACTAGAAGAAGACATCACATTGATCAGTGTGGACAGTGTCACGGGGACCTATCTTTTCCTTGCTTTCTTTTCTCAAATACTTCAGAGTTGATGCATGCCTTGATATAAGAAGTAATTTCTCAGCAAATGAACAGTTACAATGGCCTTAATATCCTTAGTTGAGAGTAGGGTTCATCTCTGCTGCTGCCCTTTTGCTTCCAGTTATGTAAGAAATTAGCCAACATGGACAAAAGCCACATCTTTAACCTCATTCAGAGTTTTCTGAAAACTCTGTACATTCTATGTCATAGCAGTTTCCCTCTTTTTATGCTAAGTTTACTTGGAACATACTACAAATAGTATGGTTCTTTAAATAATAATATACTGCCCTTTCATGGCACTTATGTGCAAGAGCATATGCATAGGTAAGAAAGGCTTTTACTACCCTAGGAGTTTGTATCCAGAACCAGGATTGTCTTCAAATAACACAGGCACATTTGTAAACCTAGTATGTCAGCCTAGACTTCTTCCTTTATATTGAGTTACAGGTATCCACTGTCTATTCATTCAATCTAGGTTTGATTATATTTAACTTTGGTCATCCATGCTTTCTTGATTTTGAATCTTAAATGGTTGTTAGACTGTCTCTCTTCTTCCTTTATCATTTTCTCAAAAATTGGTCCCTTGTTTATATGGTTTTAAGATTCAATTAGATACATTGGGAGATGGTCCTATTTCATTTAAGTTCCAAGGTTGAGTTGAAGATGATTTTCTTATTGTATTAGAAAAAGTCCATTTGGGGCCTGGTACAGTTTGTGTCTGGTTGTCAACCCCAACACCTCATGCAGTCATGGGGTGGCTTCTGGAATTTGTGACTGATTATTGTGGGTGCTGTACCCACACTGGGGCAGGTTATCTGCATTACAATGTGAAGAGATGAGAGAGGCTTGCTAGCTGCCTGAGCTGCTGCCCCTCCCTTTGCTCTTTTTGCTCTTTGCTGCTGACATGAATGGTTGCTCTCTGCCCTGTGCCACTCTGCCTTGCAGCCAGTTGAGTATGGACTGAAGCCTCCTCTAACTGTGAGCTAAATAAACCTTTCCTTCCTTAATTTTGGATACTTTGTCCCAGCAATGAGAGAAGAGTAACTGAGACAAGTTCTAAAACTGAAGCAAGAATAAAGTAGATAAAGTAGCATCTTGAGCACATTTGTGTCTATCTTATATATCTTGATGTAAGAAATATTAGAAGCCAATAGGGATGCATTGATGTTTTGCCCAATTTATATGCTAGATCTGAATCCCATGGTGGAGATTGTATTCCATA
This sequence comes from Octodon degus, assembly GCF_000260255.1. Lineage (NCBI taxonomy): Eukaryota > Metazoa > Chordata > Mammalia > Rodentia > Octodontidae > Octodon > Octodon degus. The sequence goes on from NW_004524600.1 coordinate 20,565,813, forward strand.
AGGGTATACCATATAGCATACCAGAAATCAAAGTTCTCACAAAACAATAAAAAGGTCTTACTGTCAACAGAAATAGTGCACCAGAGATGCTTAATTGTATATGTTCTTCAAGAACATTTTCATCAGTTTGATTTGCTAATCTTGAGAAAAGTCAGGTTGCAAAGACCTGACTAATTGCACCAATGTAATTGACTTCATTATAGGCACTGAGCGTGGGTTCTGTTTGAAGGCATTCCTTGTGATGCCCTAGAATCCCTTCAAAGTCATTTTCGTATCGTCAGACTCCAACATTAATATTAGCATCCATGTCTGTAAGTCTGCCCAAAGAGCCATTTATTTAGTTCAGTTATTAAGCTAACTTTCTGTGGATATCACTCCCTGGGGCATAGGTGCCTTCAAGGTCAGCAACTGTGTTCACAGTGAATGACCATGGAGCAATCTAGAAGCTTGAAAATAACCTTGGGGATGCAGTACCCTGTGGCTAGGTCACCCTGAGGATCACAGAATCAAGATGCTGACTCTCAGTGGGGAATTTCCTTCCTATTTAAAAAAAAATGTATTTGGTTGTTACATGTTCTCACTACACACCTCGTACTCATAGTGATCCTCCTGTTTTCAGCCACCTTAGCACTGGGATTACAGGTGTATGTTACTACTCCTGGACTCTGGCCAACTCAGCTCACCCTGAGGGCAAGGCTGACATGGCAAGTGGCATGAGGGATGAAACCCAGGTCCCTGTGTTTGCCTAAGCTGGTGCTTTAGTCCGCTGAGCTATCTATCTCTTCAGCCCCCTTTTTTTGTTTTGATTTGAAGTTCCCTGTGAAGTGCTGAGTGGAGCACGCATAGGGGGAGCCAAAACATTCTGCCTCCATGTCAGCATCCTTCATGTGAAATAAGTCATGGCAACCTCCTTACATGATGAAATACTGTGGAAGATCTCTCTGGTATTATATATGGTACAATTAGGGGGAAGTTTTCTTTTGTGCATATACCATTTATAAATATGGTTGTTAATACTACATCCTTCTACAAGCCTTTTGAGATAATGTCATATCATTACCTGGCTGCTACTAAGCATGAGACAGAAAATAGTGCTTAAGATTGAAAGTTCTGGAGGAAGTCAATCTAGGTATTAACATCCTGGCTATGCTGTCAAGGTGTGCAACCTTAGACATGTCAAAATAAACTAGACCTCTTGATTTTCATCAGTACTAGTGATACTACTGGGGATAGTGATAGCACTAATCTCACAATTCTTTGTGAGGTGCGTAAGATTATTACATATAAGGCATATAATTGAGATCCCACCATGTAGAAAAGTGTAACCATGTTATCTCTTATCACCTGATGGGAGACTAGATCTGATGCTGATTTTTGGACTTTGTTTTCAATAAAGGTTCTTATAGAATTCTTTTAAAAAATTGCCAAAATAGTGTAAAATGTTCTTATATAATCTGTGCTCACTTATCCCTCTTGCTAAATCTCATGCTGCTTTGTAACTTTTGCCACAATTATGAACTAAGATTTATGCACTGTTAACTTTAAACTTTTAAAAGATTTCATCAACTTTCCAGTGAAATGGAAGACCCAATACTATTATGGGCTACTGGACTCTTTTAGAATATTTTGCTGAGTTTACACACTTATAATATTCAACTAAAGGAACTTAACAAAAAAAGAGGATACAGATGAATGTCCATTTTGTATCTGTGTGTTCAAAGTGGTTGGGATAGACATATAGTTACATTCTCTTAATGAATAGAGGGATTTGTTCTAATGGTGTTTGTAAATAGGATCTCAAGTCCGCATCTTGTACAGCAATTAACCTCTAGGAAGAATGTATGCAATGTGTTAATTTTTGAAACTGTCCTACCATTTTGATTTGAAGCAGTCTCATTGCTATTTGTTTATCAATAAAATTATGGGAAAAAAGAAATTAAAAAAACCCAAAAAACAAAAAACTTCTCCTTTTTCTATACCAGCACCCTATCAAGGATATCATATTCTATCTATTTTTTATGTCTTTTTGTGTTCTTCTAGGCTGTTAAGTTCTCACTTTCCTTGTTTTCAATGACCTTGACAGTTTTTTTTTTTTAATAAAGTCTCTAAATTTGAAATCAAGTTACTAGGTGTGAGCCACACCTAGCAGTGGAGAGTTTGGTCGTTTCTTGAGATTGAAGTCAAAGTAGCTACATATATTGCTTGGAAGTAATTTGTATAATGACTTGTTTTTTCCTCACCAATTATTTTTATTTGAACATATCTTTCTAATAGCATGGATATATGTTTTATACTTTGGATTACAGTTTCTACTATAGTGTTTACTTATTGCTTACATTACTTTCACTTTGGCCTTTGAAAGTTTCCCTTAACTTTAGTATCCCTTTGACACTGTTTCATTGTTTTTGAGAACTTGCTTCTGACACTACAAGGGGTTTCAGACTCATCTTGTATAATGTCTGCTCCTGCCTTACAACTGGTGCCTGAAAAGAATCTTGAATTTTTGAATAATAACATTGCAAGCCAGAGTGCAGCTTTAGGATGTTGCTTCAGTGGATGCAAATAGGACATGTATGTGTACCAACCCACGTGTAAGCATTTGTATGCAATTATCAGTTCATTGAAATACACTTAATTAATATTGATTTTTCCTACTTTGCTCTAGCATCACTTGGTTTGTTGTAGTTTTTCCCTTTTTTCTCACCTGTAACCATTGTTTCTAATAGTGATACACTTTGTTTCTCCCATCTTCTATTCACTTATTTACTCCTTTTACCTTTTTATACATATGTGTAGCTATTTTAGAATTGTTCATGGAAAAGCAGTTTTATGAAACAGGATGGAGTGCTTGCATTCCACTCCTGAATGTAATCTTAATAGATTTGGATCAGCCCTGTGACCTCTCAAGGTGACCTTTCTTATAATAGAAATATGTTTGGCTTCCTTGCTTTTGTAAATATTATTCTCATTGCCTGAGCGATGTGCCTCATATATTGAAATAAGCCTGCATGAAGTCTAGACCCTGTATGTTTTATCAAAACATTCTACTAACAGGTCCTTGCTTATAGGTTTTTTTAAATGTTTTAAAGTATAAAAAATAGTTATAATAAGAAAAACAGGATTAGAAATGATACAAATTTTCATGAAACAAAGAAATAGGAATTCAGCGTAGTTACTGAATTGCATGAGGTTATCTTCAAATTACTTGTTTAGTTTAACAGATATAAACATGCAAAACTGGCTTTAAAAAGCAAAACAAAACAGCAACAAAAAAGTTTATAAGGGGGAAAAACAAAAAGAAAAAAAATAAGCATTAACCTATCCTTTCAAAAGACCAGCAGAAATTGACAACATAATTATCCAAACTATTCTGCATATATGCATAAATATATCTTTTCCCCTTCTTTCTTTCGTCCTTTTCCTCATCCCAGTTTTTCCTTCCCACTGAAAAAAATTCTTTCCCTTTTGCAATATTTACTGTATCTTTTAGATTTTATTTACTTTTTCAGGTTCTCATGCTAGCGAGACAAAATGTTTGTACATGTGGGTATACTTACTTCATTTACCAAAACAGTCTCTAGTTGCAACCATTTTTATACAAAAATCCTTGAATTTATGTTTTTATAGCTGAGTAATACTTCATTGTATACCATATCTTTTTTTT
>NW_004524600.1:20569581-20577846 GCF_000260255.1 Octodon degus
GCTGGGGGATTGAACCGCGGTCCCTGATGCTTTGCCAAGCTTGTTCTAAGTAGGTGCTTTAGACCACTGAGCCATCTCTCCAGCCCCTACCATATCTTTTTTTATGCAGCCCTCAGTTGGTGGGCATTTAGGTTGTTTCCAAGATTTAGCTATGATAAATTGTGCTCCTATAAACATAGGTCATATATATTGCTGCGGTATGGTAATTTCAGTTCATTTGGGAAAATACCTAGGAAGGAAATAGCTGGTGTGAGTGCACAACCTCCAATTCTAACTTTTTGAGGAATTTCCATAATGGCTATGCCAACCTACACTCTCACCAACAGTGGACAAGAGTTTTTTTCTACCTACAGCTTCTTCAGTGTTTGTTATTGGTTGACTTCTTGATAGTAGCCATTTTTGTCTGACATGAAGGTATCTCAACATTGTTTTAATTGCCATCTCTTGAATGACCAATGATGTTGAACATTTTTTATGTATTTATTTGCCATTTGTGTCTCTTCATTTGTGAAGTGTATATTCATCTCAGATGCCCCTTTTGGGTTGGTTCTTTGAATTTTGGAGGCATGATTTTTTTATATGTTTTAGATAGAAGCCTTTTGTCTGAAGGACTGTCCACTATAATTTTTTCCCAATTTGTGAGTTTTCTTTTTACTCTGTTAGTGATTTTTTTAGTCATGCAGAAACTTATCAAAAAGTTGACATCCTAATTGTTGATTCTTTGAAGGTTTTCCTGTGTGTTTTGATTTTTGTTCTTGAACTCTTTACCTAACCCTATATCCTTAAGATTTCTACCTACTTTCTCTTCCAGAAGATTTAGTGTTTCAGTTTTAGTATTTAAGTCTTTGATCCATTTTGACTGCAGTTTTGTGCATTGTGATAGGCATGGGTCTATTTTTAGATTTTGGCATATGGAGATCCAATGTTTATTGCACCATTTATTAAGAGGCTATCTTTCTTCTAGTGGCTTATATGTTTTTGGTGACATTAATTTTAAGAACCACTGTTTCAATTTCTGTGAAAAATATTGACTAAAGTCTTACTAGCCGTGAATTTATATTATGCCCACAGGAATTCCAAATTTGAGTCATTTAATCGATGTTATTGGGATACCACATAAGAGGGAACATAGCACTAAAGAAATCCCCACAATTATGCTAAAAGAACAGATAATGTCATAGTCTACCCGGACTTACAAATATACATAAAATCTAAGTGAAAGCAACTAACCAAAGTGCTCTAGTGAAATGAATCTGAAAAACCACAGAATGTCATAATCCTAGGTGATGCAGGCATGTAATAAACCATATGGCCTATTTTTAATACTCACAGTAAGTCCAGGAACTGTCAGGCTTCTTTTCCTTGTCCTCATTTTATACTCAGTGTATGAAAAAAAGGCTGAAGGTTGTGAGGGTCTTTAATATGCCCCTGTGCTAGCCAGCTTTTCATCACTGTGATGCAGTACTTCCCAAAACAACTTAAAGGATGAAAGACTGATTTGGGTTTATGGTGTCATAAGCCCCAGTCCATGGGGATCTGGCCCCATTGTTTCTAGGCCTGTGGTGAGGCATAACATCAAGGTGGAAGACTAAGATGGAAAAAAGTCGCTTGCCTGTGTCAGCCAGGAAGCAGTGTAAAGAGAAGGAGCCTAAGAAAAGATATCCCCTCTAGGCATGGCCCCAGTGAACAACTTCCTCCTAGTGTGCCCCACCTCCAAAGAGTCCATTAAGCTGTAAGGTCACTGATAGCTTAGTCCTTGATGAGGTTAATGTCTTCATGCAAATCACTTTCCCAAAGCTCCATCTCTGAACATGGCTGTCTGACCATCAAGCCTCAATACAGGAGTCATTGAGAGTGCTCTTTACATAAACTGTAACAGTCCCAAAGTAAGCCTTTTGATGTACAACATTTTTGAAGTTATGGATGCTGTATTGTATTCATCAAAAGTAGAGCATACACATGAACTTAAATATCCCATGGTTTCTCTAGTGTGAAATTAAAGAGTAACATGAAAGCTAGATAATAGGAAACAGAAAGATACATATTTTGTAAATTGGAAGGGAACCAAGAACTGGAGTAGAAGGGGACATAAAAAAATTAAGATGTGTTGTATACATATACCAACTCCCTATTATGAATCTAGTCATATGTACTATGCAAACAAGTGCTAAAGAAAATAAATATTGGAAGAAGTTTTGCATAAACATGAACTTAAAATGGTAATACCACAGAGAATTATGTCTCCTTTTCTAATAAGCAGGACACTATTTTGAGAGATTCTGTGTTAGACCCTAAGTAAAATAGATCAGAGATGAGTAAAACTTTTAACAATAGCTGTGAAATCTGTTCTGTGTTATAGCTCAGGTTATACTGCTACAGCAGGAACCTGGAGATGCTGAAAAATACAATCTGTTGATGGGAAATCAACTCATTAATGATGAGAGTACCATTAAACCATAAAGCTCTCTTATCTATTTAAAAGAAAACATCCTTCCTATCATCCATAAATAAGTGGAAGTTCTGCTGTGAGTGTAGATCTGCCTCACTAGGGTCTGAAAGAGGCCAAGGAATCTTACCCTGCAGTTTATTGACAAGAGAGCTGGCTCCTGATGAATTTTAACAGCAGTCAAACTTCTCACACTTGTTAAAGCTGCTGGTGAAATGTTCCAATGCTACAGTTAGCTGCCAAACACTTACTGCAGACCTACAATGCTTAGTTACTCCAAGCGGAGTGGTTTGTAACTCCACAACTCTATTATTCCAGAACAATAATAAAAGTCAAGGCACACAGCAAGCCACCTTTGTTTTCTCTCTTTAGAGAAACAAAAGACCCCTCAGTTCAGCTGAATGTTCCTGATCCTCAACACCACTTAAGCACACCAGTGATTCTCTTTATTTGTTTTTCACACACACAATAACCTTTTGAAATATGAATTAGCTAAATGCAATTGTGTTGTCAGGAAGTTGAGGCATGCTACATATTATCATCACTTTGCGAGGAGCCTGCTGTTTATGTGTCAAAAACCTGGGGAAATTTCTCTCTAAACAATAGATTCTGATGATGTACTTGGGAAAATCTCTGTATTGTGCATACATGTAAAGACAAAGTGGGGTAAAGCAATCAGAATTCTACTAACAATAAAGGTGATAATAACATGCTTGGTTAAATGACTCTTCCTTTCTCCTCCATTCTACATAAGAGTTAATTTACATTTTAGTAATTTGAAAAGAAATAATGATGGGGTCATATTTTTCAGTGATATGAAAGAGAGAACTCCTTAGGGAAAGAGTGAGATGTAATGTCAAAGGAAAAAGAAAAAATAGAACTCACAGACTTGAACATGGGCAAGACTAGACTATTCTGACACTTATCACAAATTTTCCCTGGAAAAGTATAAAGAAAATGTATCAGCCTAAGCCTTCAAGTAAAATTGCGAGCATTGTAGTATTTGCAAGTGATTCTTTTATTTAAAGAAAGACCTTATTAATTTTCTTTTAATAAATCTGAAATGAGCAATTTAAAGGAATATGCATTTCATGTTTTTGCTTGATATGTTAACAATATGAATTGCAATGCTTTCTGTTCCAACCTGCATGATATTGTATCAAATTGCGTATTGAATATGTAATGCTGTCAGGTAAAGTGAAGCAGTGTAGAGCTACGTAGGCCAAGGAATCAGAAGAACATTTCCTCCAAGGAGAATCTTGTTTGGCAGTATTTGCAGAATGCTTCCATGTTTCTTAAGGAGGTAGATTAAACCTGTATTCATCTTTTAAATTTGGAGTTAATGCTGGGGGTCTAGTTTTGAAGGAGTAATACCACTAGACTCCCTTGCATAGTGATGGGGTTGCATTAACAAAATTGAAACTACAGATGTCGACAGCATTCCTTTATTAGAAATAAATATTCTTTGATTACATGGTCTATATTTTCTGACTTTGGACATTAAACAGGCACAATGCCTCTCGTGCTAATTGTATTCACTAACAAATGCCATGTTCTGTTTGTCATAGGCTTCCTTACTCTGGGCAGGGTTGCTAAATGCATACACTCTGGAACTTGGCAGGGAATATCTGCATATGAAAGTTACTTCTCCTTGCTAGTGTTGAGACCTTGAACACAAACTGTTGGGATGTTATTGTGATGGCCAATGTGCTTCCTTCTAAAATTTGGTTCAGGGCTGGCCAAATAGCTCAGTGGATTAAAGCACCTGCAAACAGGCTGAGGGGCAGGGGTTTAGATCCCCGGCCTGCCGTGCCAGCTGCACCCCCTGTGGCGTGCTGAGAGGGCAATTGAGACTGGGTGTGGCAGTGTGTGCCTGTAATCCCAGCTCTCGGGAGACTGTGAACAGGTGGATCACTATGAGTCTGATCTAGTAGTGGGACCCTGAACACCCTGTAGACCCTTCTCTAAAATAAAAATAAAAATAAATAAATAAAATTTGGATCCATATAACAAGTAGACTAAGATTTTTTGTTTTGTTTTTTGTTTTTGTTTTTTATGGAACCGAGGATTAAACTCAGGCCCTTGTGCTTGCCAGGCAAGCACTTATTCTACTGAGCTATCTCCCCGGCCCCCACAAGTAGACCAAAGAGTAGACATATGAAGACTGTATATCAGTTTTATTAATCATGTTAATAAAAACATGTACAGCATCTAAAAACGTATAAAATTGAGATTAAAACTAACTTTCAGGATAAAAAATTGGTGCACAGGGCCACAGTTACAGTTCAGAGGCACAGCACCTGCCTAGCTATATATATATAATTTATTATATATATATAATTTCTATGTAATAGTAACAATGTTTTTAAGATGTACCAACTGTAGTAGCAGCAGAAAAAAGATCAAGCACTTAAAATCTGCATTCTAAGCATGAATTAAAATATTGCTAGGATAAATTAAGAAACACCAAATAAATGAAAGCCTTCTGGAAGTGTTCTATACCATGCTCCTGCCCATAGCTGCGTAGGTGTGTACATGTGTGAAAACCTATTGATCTGTAAAGATTTGTGCATTTTACTATAGGTAAGTTATGCCTTGATGGAAAAGTCTTAACATTTACAAAAACAGAAAAACAACAAATTAACCTGAGAGAGAAAAAAAAAAAAAACCTGGGAGGGCACGTGGATTGGATTTTACCCACAAGTGACTTTTGAGCACTTGACTCCAGAATTTACTAGTTTAACCTTGCAGTACCTGATACAACAGGATAGCCAGTAGCCACATTCCCACAGGTCAGCCAACAAGAATCTTTAAAGCAAGTACCCTGTTCCCAATGAAAGAACAACAGCCCTGCCCCTGGATGCACTGAGCCAGCAATTGAGACTGGCTGTGGTGGCGCACGCCTGTAATCCCAGCACTTGGGGGGCTGTAAACAAGAGAATCCCTATGAGACCGATCTAGTAGTGAGACCCTGAATACCTTGTAGACCCTTCCCTAAAATACAGAAAAAATAAATAAATAAATAAAAATCCTTGAAAGAACAGTAGTGGGGCTGAGCATGTTCACTTTACTGTCCACAAGTCACCCACAAAGTGAGGCATTGCTCCTCTCACTAAGTGAGAAGAGAGGTTTGAGGGGTTCTTCAGTGAGTCAGTCTGTGAAGAAGCATAAGGTAATAGAAAAGAAGTGTCTTGGTTACTTTTCTCCCCTTGCTGAGACAAAATACCTGGTGCCCAGAATTAAGGAAGGAAAAGTTTATTTAGCTCACAATTTCTGGAGATTTCTAACTACACTCAGATGGCTCCAAGGCAGAGTGGTATATGACAGAGGGCACCAGTACATGGTGGCACAAAACAGCAAAAGCAACAACAGCAAAAGGGGAGCAGTGCGAACAAGCCTCTTTCTCTCCCTTAAATTGTATGCAGGTGACATGCCCTAGGACACAGCCATAATCCCAGCATTGAATTATGACTCAATCATAAAATCTAGAAGTCCTCCTCATGACTGCATGATGTTTGCGGGGGTGGGGGAGACATTGAGACACAAACCAAAACAAAAGGGCACCCCTGCCCTCCTGCCCTCCCCAGCCATTCCTGACTGCTGTGTGCTTTGGTATTCTCATCCATAAAGTGTCATTATGGTTGGTATGTGTATGTCCTCTCAAAGCCTCTTGCACACTACCTACTTCACTGTGGGCAGAGGGCTCACACCCATAATGCCAATGTGTGTTAGTAAATGAAGAATTAGAGGAGCAACACATACAATCGTAAGGGGCAAAGAAGTCTTTAGGTGGGAGTTCCCAGAAGTGATTGTTCTGTGGGGATGTGCTACTTATCAGTGGATTAGTCCATGGATGCGCTGATAGTTAAAAGTGGTGTTTGGAGATGAAGGAGGAGGAGGGTCATTTGGGCCTGGCCTGAAAGGGTCTGTCTCCCCCCATCCTCCCTTGGCCTTTCTCTCGCATTGCCTGAGCTGTTTCTTCTTTTCCATGTCCCTCTGCCATGTCCCTGCCCTGGAGCCAGCTGAGACCATGGACTTAAACCTCTACAAATTGTGAACCCAAATAAACCTTTCTTCCGCGGAGTTGTGAATGTTAACTACTATGTCTTGGCAATGAGGAAAGTAACTAAGAGACACGGTGACATTAGAATTTACCTCCTATGATTGTATGACGACTGGAAAGGTACATGCACACCAGTGGCTCTGCTAGGCATTAGTCCATGAAGCATTAGAGGAGCGACACATACAACTTTAAAGGACGAAGAGATCTTTAGGAAGATAGTCTAAATCCATTTGCATTATTTTTAAGATTCAGAAACTGAAGCTCAAGGAGGTTAAGAGTCTTGTCCAAATTCCATGACTCTTTGTGGAAAAATGTTGTTGATAGACTCTGGTGGAACTGCATCTAAATCCCATGGGCTTAGATACCTGGCCCAGAGAACTTTCTGCTCTACCGCTCTGCTGAATAGCCATTCTAAATTGCAGCAGATAGCGCTACCAGTCCTTTTCCCAGCCACTATGCACTTCCTGTTCCTGGACGTACACTGCCTATTCCTGCCTCCACAGAGACCCTGTGTGCTGCTTCACTCATAGAGCAATTTATGGTCCTCAGGCTTTTTGCAATAAAGAGCAAGATTACTATTTAGAATCCAGGTAGCTATTTTCACCATTTGTTGGGAAGCAGTTAGGCAGGTATTCTTCGGAAAGTAAATAAACACAGTCAACCTCAATTATTTGATTCCATTTAGTATATTAGAAAAAGGAATAGCTTAATGACACCCTAGAGGTCTATAATAGTTAATGAACCACAGAAAATGAAACATGAAATCCGTTTCTCACTAATAACTTTGAAACTAGTGTTATGAAAAGGCACAAAACCCTGGGGAATCAAAGTGTTTTCACCTTCCCACCCCGTGACGAGGTTATTAGTTTTTAGCACTCTATTCAGTGGTCATGAAAATATCAGGCCTTAAGGGGACAGGGAATCCTATAATATATGCTGTTAGTTACATGATAGAGTCTGTTAACATTGTCTGGGACAGTTGCTATGGCAATGAAGATGATTTTGTAAAGGCCATATGATTTTCCAACTCAATGCCACATGTTCCCAAATGATAGTTCATTTCACCAATAGAAATGTGATGGGTAGTAGCCGGGAGAGAATTTTTGCTAGGGGTCATCTCTTCCTTTTGTATGCAGCACTGGTGGACTGCCAGGGTATGGAAGTACAGGAGCTCATTACAGTTAGGCACAACACAGTAACTATTTTTGGTTAGAGAAGAGTGTGAGCTATTATTCTGGAGTTTTCTCTTGGAAACAAATGTCTAGCCTCCCCTCTGTCTGTGTGACAGTTACTGACAGGCTAAGCTTCTGTGTCATATTTGCGTTCAATAGATGGGGTGCCGGCAGTTCTTGTCAGAGAGGTTGCTGTGCACACCTGGAGCAATCCCAGGGAGCAGCCCCAATGCAGGCTTGGCAAAGATGCTGGAACAGTGCAGGATGCCCTGTCCTCTGCCCCCAGACAAGTACTTCATCTGTAGCTCCTGTATCTGTACCAGGTACCCATGGATGGTAACAGAAAGAACAAGAACCAAGAAAGTATTTGAATCCAAATTATAGCACACTGTTTCTGCACCTGTAAGATGGTGAAATTAATGCCAATTTAGAAGGAAAATAGTGAAAATTAGATCTCATTTGTTGAGTGCTATAGATAGCTAATACTAAAAATATAGTAGTTATTACTACTTTTGAAAATACTTGTCATTACAGATAAATTCTTCTTATCTTTCAAAGAAAAAGTTAAATAAATGTAAAATTAA
>NW_004524600.1:20578860-20650606 GCF_000260255.1 Octodon degus
AAGAGTTGTAGCTTTTGGGTCTGATAAGGTCAGTGAAGTCCCCTCAGGATTTATCCTGAGATCCTGTACCTCAGATTGTAGAACCTTTGTCAGTGTCATCCATGTGGATGAGTCACGGCCATCGCTTGGCCAATGTGCTCTCTGTGAAAGCCTGAGAGAATGTTTTCTCTCCATGTGACTCTCCTTAGGCACACTTTACATCATCGATCACTTTCCTCTTTGGGCCCATAATCTCCTTGATCAGAAAATTTGGGACACTGCCAGGTTACATGACGTTACAATAGAAGTTCTCATATGTCCTGAGTCTTAACTGACCTTGGAATATTAGGGTCAAAATGTTAACTTTCCTTGCAGCCCTCCTTTTCATCTAATTTTGGTCTGCAAACACCTATAATATTTAAATAATGGAACTTAACAAAAAAAGGGTATACAGATGAATGTCCATTTCGTATCTGTGTATTCAAAGTGGTTAGGATAGATGTATAGTTACCTTCTCTTAATGAATAGAGTGATTTGTTTTAATGGTGTTTGTAAATAGGATATCATGTCTGCATCTTGTACAGCAATTAACCACTGGAAGGAATATATGCAATGTGTTAATTATTGAAACTGTCCTACCAATTTGATTTGAAACTATCTCATTGCTATTTATCAATACAATTATGGGGAAAAAAGCCATATGATTTTCCAACTCAATACCACATGTTCCTAAATGATAGTTCATTTGACTGGAGCCCACATAGATGTGATGGGTAGTAGATGAGGGAGAGTTTTCGAGTCGGAGGGGAAAAAAACCACCATTAAGGTCAGGGCCTCTTGGTGACAGACATAAGTTACCTTTTTTCAGTGACTGTCATTGTGCATGAAGGATCTTTGCTGTCCATCTTCTATAACTTTCTATGTTTGTTCTATGTAATTTGATTTTTAAATGCCCTCTTTTTCTCTTAATCCTCATTTTCTTCTGGAAGTTTTCTTTTCAAGAAAATATGGAAATCATTAGATTAGCAAATTTCTGTTTAGTATCCTTTCAAGAAAAATTGGAATATAGATGGGAATTGAATAATTCTCCTCTTCAATCTGGCTGAATGTTTTGCATCTTGCTCTTTGGATAGTCATTGTTCCATCTTTGGCACATTGTACATCTAAGTAGAGCATCCTTTAAATAGAACTATTTAGAAAATTCTATTTTCATCCCAAGCTCAATATCAAAGTCAAAACTTTACCATTTCTTCTAAAGACTTCAAGCTCTCCAACTTCTTATATGCCCTCTGCTAGCCTTTGGCCCATGGACATCAGTGTTCTATTAATTCTTAAGATTTAACAAAGGAGAACTGGTATGAAGGGCAGACAGGCTTGGTTGTTCTCAACCTCATGAGCAGCTGAATCTGCCAACTCTCCCAGGTTCTAATAACTTGGGCACACAAAGGTCCCATGGACTCCTCATTGTCAGTAAAGTGGGTGAAGGAAAGCCTACTTCAGAGAGAAACATACTTTTGAAACCAAGTGCAAAGTCTCTGAATTATGCCAGCAGTGTACACCAAATCCATGTTGTTTCCCAAACTTTTTACTTTTACTTTATGAAATGCAAATGGTCTCCAAATTTTTTCATCCATATGCATGTACTAAAGTTGTGACTTCCAATATGAGGCTTAGATTTGACACACTACTTTTCCTGCAAAGCTCTTTACTTCTTAGGGAACTCTTACCTGGACAGAAATGATCACCAGACTTTCAGAATTCACAGATAAAATCTAAAGGTTAAAATTATTTGTGAGTGAAATATTTCAGGAGCCTGGGAGATGGCTCAGTAGAATAAGTGCTTGCCTGGCAAGCACAAGGGCCTGAGCTCAATCCCTAGTTCCCCCCCGCCCAGCCCCCAAAAAAAGAAAAGAAAAAAGAAAGAAATATTTCATACCAGGGTTTAATACCCTGTCCTGCATGTTGTGGGCTGGGCCCGTCCTTGGGGCTCACTGATCCAATGACCCAGTCCAGGTTTGGTGATGCACACCTATAATCCCAGAACTGGGGAGGCTGAAAACAGGAGGAGTCCAAGCTGCATAGTGAGACCCTGTACCAAATAATAAGTGAAAAAAAAGAAAGAAAAGAAAAAAAGAATTATTTCACCCAAGCTGCTCATAATTAGAAAATTTTATTTAGATATTTATGTACTGCCAACCTTAAATGAGAAGATATTTCATATCTATGTCTTTTTCTAACTCTGGATTTTTGTGGTCTTAGAAATGATAAAAGCAGTGGGATTACCAAAAGAAAATATCACGGGCTAGAGAAAGCAAACACTGACTTATCGTGTATTTCGGATTGTCAGAGAGAATAAAGGAATGTGCTTCCAGTATCATGAGACAGGGAGAGACTTTGCAGGCAAATTCCTAAGAGCCAAAAGAGAGTAAGTTATATTTATTGCTCTTTACGGATTCTCTAATATGAATAAATATTTTTCAGTTCTTGAAACTGAACTCAAAGCCTTTGCATTGAACTATAAACCTGGATGTTTATTTATCTATTTTTGTTCTTGTTTTCAGAGACTGTCTTACAAAGTCTCTGAATTGTATAGGCTGGGTTTGAACTCACAGTCCCCCTGCTTTTGCCTTCCAGAGTGCTAGAAGTGTAGGTGTACACCATCATGCATAGTTTACAGTCTTCATTTTCACCTTGTATGGAACTCCTTCTGTATCCTATAAATCCATTACTGAGTAAAGAAAATGAAACTGAATGAGCTATTTGCAGATGGAATGTAGCACTGCTGGTCACAAGTGAAAGCCTACTCACCTGGGCATTCCCTCTCTCCCTTTCTGAAGCCTCTCGACAGGTAAGCATGCAGATACAATCTCAGTGACTGTGACCTTGGTAAGACCGATTTTTTACTATTACAGGCAATGAAAGCTTAGAAGAAAACTACGTCCAGGACAGTAAGATGGGCTTTGTTATTAATGCCATCTACGCAATGGCACACGGGCTGCAGAATATGCACCATGCCCTCTGCCCTGGCCACGTGGGCCTCTGTGACGCCATGCAGCCCATCGACGGCCGCAAGCTCCTGGACTTCCTCATCAAGTCCTCCTTCATTGGAGTGTCTGGAGAGGAGGTGTGGTTTGATGAGAAAGGGGACGCACCTGGAAGGTAAGGCAACTGTTTCTCTAATGGCCCTGGGTAACACAGTGACCCTTCAGTGCAGGATGGTGGCAAGTAGGGCTCCCTTTGGTGGCATGGTGTCCGACTTCATGAAGATGGACTCAGCTGCAACACTAAAACCCCAAGTTGGCATCAGAGGGCTATTACTAAACACCACACTGGTCCTTAAAACACTGGAGCACTTCTGGGTAACCCAAGAACCTGTGTCATTCCAGTGCTACCTCCCTTACTCAAGTGTCACCTGATCCTTCCCTTGGAAGGCCTGGAACATGTCTGCAAGTCCAAGAGACCATGAAGACGTTGCACTTGGCCAATAGCAGACTCTCTGGCACTGTCTGCACCATGCTGTGTCTTTCTGATTGATCACTCACCATGCTATTCTAGTCAGAAAATGTCATAGATATTGTATCCACTTGAAGTAGTAAATGAAGAGAACTATATCCTATATACACATCCATTTTTCTTGGACTAACTTAAATTTCTGTTGTCCTGCATTCTGGAAGATAATGGAAAGAATTTTATTTCTAGGGTGTGGCTTGTAATGGCTTTCAAAGACTTAACAAAAAAGAAAAAAACTAGCTAAATATGCTCATGCACACACAGACACAGACATAGACACAGACACAGACACACACACACACACACACACACACACACACTTCCCCCCAAGACACTTTACACACAACCTTGTTTTGATGCCTCCCATGAGCCCACTAGGTGCCTGGTACACAGAAATTATGTCAGCTTCAGTCACATAAATTTTCTTGGGAAAGGGATAATTAGAATGATAGTAGACTTAAAGCCTTCGGCAGAAAGAGAAAAGGCTCTAGCTTGCCCTCTGCAGAATACTCTCACAACCTTGTAGGCCCCTATTATTTGTCAGGCTATGATTTTGCAGAGTGAGAGCTTTCTAGAAATGGAGTATCAAGTGATTTAATTTTCATTGCTCTAGTGTATCATTACCTTTCTTTTCTGTAAAATAAAATTGGGTGTCAGACAAACTAAGCAAGTCACCTAAAGTCACACAGAACGCAGGTAGTGAGGGCAGAGGAGTCTGACTCTGAGGCTTGTGATCTTTTATCACATCATGCTGCTTTCTAGCTATCCTAAAATTAGGCAAAATTTCTTACAACAATTTTAATGTCATGGTAAAATTGCTATAAGAGACTGTGTGACCCTAAGTAATTCTCCATGTATGTCTTTTTTCTACGGACTCCTCAAGTTCCACATAGGGATAATCTGCTATGGAAACGAAGTGGGAATCTCCCTGTAAAAAATCCAACAGCTCTAGGAAGAATACAAATGTCGTTGTCAACAATCAAAGTGATGAATTTACAGGAGTCCTTCTCAGCTGCTAGTTAGGTGGGAGCAGCTTTTGATTAGAATGTGAGTGGGTTGGCTAACCCAGGGCATAAGAAACGTAGAAGGCTTTGGGGTACTGGGCACCTTGGGACATGGTACCAGGAGAAAGAAATTGACCTGGAATTAGAGGGACCACCTGCCCTTCTAATAATCTTGAATTCCATCAGAAGAGAGGCTCAGTACCAGGTCATACTTGCAATGTAAATCTTCCCACACAATTTGCAAAAGAAAGCATACAAAGTCTCTAGTATAAAGGTCAGATGCATTTTTATGCCAAATAAATTTCAAGTTTGCTCCTCCTTCTTTCCCCTCTCAAAGTTATCCAAAACATAGGTGCATAATTTTAGCTTGCTTCTCTTTCATGTTTAATTACATATTCAAATTACAAGCTTTCCCCTAGGTGCCTTTTCAAGGGTCACTTCCTCCTGCTTGAAGGTGGCCAGCTTAATCTCTGTTTAGCTGCTGCTCCAACCCCCTCAGGTGGCTTCTAGCTCCTGCCTTTCTGTCACTTCTGCTTTGGGTCCCTCTTGTAATTACTTTAGTTAATCATCACACAACATAAACCTGATGCATTGAGAGGGTGCTGTGCAGTGTAATTTACAGCATGAGGATATTCCAAATAAAGGCTAACATGCCCCACAGGAAGCCTGAGGTCGAGAGGAAAGAGCAGCATTCATTAACACACACTGTGCACGCATTTCAGCAAGTCAATATTTCTCCACTTGGTATCTTTTAGTATTTACTTAGTATTTACTTCTTCTTGTTTTTTTTTTTTTATTTACTCTAGTATTTGAGACTTCTTAAAATGTGTTTTCATGCCAACAATACTGTGAATTTTTAGTTTTTAAATGTTAATCAAGTGTGAACCAATTTTCCTTATGAAACAGTGATTGGGGGAGTTGAAATAATTCTTAGGTAACTGATTTACAGGCCAGAGATTTATATGAATAATGAGCTCCAGGTGCATCATTCTCTGTTCTCTCTCTTGGTAAACTTTGCTCGTCCAGTGAAGGAAAACTTTTGTTCTCTCCCCACATCCTCTTTTCTTTTGGGAGGGAGCTATTTGTAGAAACTCCCAGAATCTGGATATGGAGAAACCAGAAAACACCCTGTGGACAACAGGACACATTTACATATTAAGTTGAGGCAGAAATGCCAATGAACTGGTAACCATCGTCTAATAAAGAATCAGGCCAGACACAGCCAATGACAGTCAGAAGCCACATTAAACTGACTGGATACAGCATTACAGAGAGAGATTGTGGGTCTCAGTGAGGGTTGCAGGGGAAAGCGCCCAGGGTCGGTTAGAAGAGAAGATGAGGAAGAGAAATGCAGTTTGATGAGTTAAGTTCTACTTCCTTGAGTCAGGCATACGGAGCTAGAAGCCATGACTCATGCTGGCCCAGGAGGGCATGGACTCTGCATAGGTGTAGCAGAAAAAGAATCCCTCTGTGGACCCAGTAAGAAGGGAACAAAACAGCTCGGGCACACTGCCACCCGACTTACAGCTTGCTTGGAGTGAATAACAACATGGCAAAAGGATGCAAGAGAGCCAGAGACTTTTAAGAGACTGAGAGATAAATGTCCATGCCAACACAAATATTTTCCTCAGTTTCCTTATAGAAATGGAAGTAACCAGAGTATGTTAAAGTATTTATAGAAATACAAGTATGAATGATTCTGTGACTTGCTTTATATATTGTCATAGTCTATCTGGGTCTGCTATAATAAAATACAGCTGACTATATGGCTCATAAACATAGAAGCGTATTGTTCACAATTCTAGAAGCTAGGAAGCCCAATATTAAGTCATCGGCAGGTTTGATGTCCACTGAGCTCCGGCTTTCTGACATACTTAGGTAAAATTCAAGTGCCACAGATGGCACTTTCTGACTGTGTCATTTGGCGGAAGGGGAAGAGGAAAGGCAGGGTTTTGGGGGGATTCTGCTTTGGTAAGGACACAAATCTCATTTATGAGGAACCTGAACTCATGACCTAATCATCTCTCCAAGGATCTGCCTCCAGTATTAACACCTCGAGGGGTAGCATTCTAGAGTGTGGATTTTGAGATGGCAAGATCTAGGCCCTAGAAGCCACACATTTATCCCAATTTTAAATAACTTTCTTGACATACCCTACACTGAGAAGCTTGAAGAGCCTAAGGACATTCCTAGACACTACTGAAGTGTTAGAATGGCTCCAGCCCACACAATCTGATGTCAGGGCCTCTTTTCTTTTTCCATTGCATTTGAGAAATTCTCCTGTTTTCTTCCCTGATAAAATGGAATCTGGCCCTCTGAACATGCTGTGACTATAGTAAAGATTTATTTTAATAAAAGTTATACATTACTACAGGGAAAAGATCTAAACTTCACCTTTACTCACATTTCTCTATTTAAAATTACTGAAACTATTAATACCAGTTATTTGACTTGAAAAATGTTTGTCTTAAGTGGGAAAAAGATTAGTTATAATGTTCATGTATGAGATACTAACTTTTCAACATCCTTACTAATTAAATATGTCTTTCTCAGGTTTTTTATTCTAGTAGAACCTAAAAAAAAATTCAGGCTCAATGAAAACTCCCTCTTGTAATCTGCAAATGAAAAGTGGAGGAGAGAAGGGATATTTGGAATATAAAGAATTAAATATATAAGTTAATGTTCTCATGGACTACTTGTTCATAAAATAATTTAATGAATAATGATTTGAAGGAAATGATCAACGTGGTGCAAAGAGAATTACTTTTTTTGGAGTACAGGCAGAGAATATGATGAGAGTAATATTTTTTAAAAAAATACGGATGCATATTTCTTTAGGAAATGCATATACATTCTGGAAAGTCAGAGGAAACATAATCAAACTATTTTTTTTTATAGTAGCTAGTGCTGGGACGTGCGATTTTTCTAGCTTTTTCTCTTTAATAAAGTTTAGCCAACTATATGCAAAATAACAACCACTGTTGAATTCCTATCGTTTTGTTTAGTGAAATTTTATATCATTGCTAAGGCATTTTTTTATTCTCTTTAAAATTAAAAAATAAATAAAAATTGTCAATACAGTAAAAAAAAAAAGTCTAGGTACTAAGTTCTTTGCTTTCCATAGTATGTCCCTACTTATGCAACTCGAATGTGGCTTTCTTTGCAGGTATGATATCATGAATTTGCAGTACACAGAGGCGAATCGCTATGACTATGTGCACGTCGGAACCTGGCACGAAGGTGTGCTGAACATCGACGATTACAAAATACAGATGAACAAAAGTGGAGTAGTGCGCTCCGTGTGCAGCGAGCCTTGCTTGAAAGGGCAGATAAAGGTGAGCCTAGATTCTTGGAAGGTACTCCTGAGAGCCGCTGCCTGAGTCCTCAAAGAGCAAAAGGCGCGCGCTCATTTAAGAGGATCCGGAAAGGATGTGAGGGGCGTACTGTTCTGCTTTTATATTTAGACAAAATTCAAAAGACAAAAAAAGATTAGGAAGTGAAATAGGTTAACTGTTAGGATACTTGATTAGCTTTTGATTTCATTGCAGTGATGGGTTGGAAACTCGCATTTAATGTAAAAAGGAGATGAGTAATCAAATTAAAAAGTGAAGCAGAAGTAAATGTGGAAACCCAAACCAATAATTCTACTTAGTCACAATTGCAGCGAGTACTGAAGAAAGTTCAGGGGATGTAATGTACAAAATGTTGACCTAATGTTGTGACGGATGTTAAATGAGTGCGATAATCATTAAACAGCGTATGACTTTATCATATTGTGCACCTTGAATAGATACAATTGCTTCAATTAAATATTTTAAAGTTAAAACTTCTGAAACAAAGTAAATGTGGAAACCAAAGAAAGAACACTGCTTAGTCATAGTTCTGGCTATTGTTTAAAAAAAGCAAAAGCTGAACAATACTAAATAAGAATATAAATAAAAGGAAGTTGAAATGAGGGAACATGAGGCCCTGTTCTTCCTTTCTTCTCTGCCAAGTTCTTTGAAATAGATTTTTTTTTCTAACATAGAAAGTCCCCACTTTCTAATTATATCCAGGGGCTTTTGCACTGCTAGGACCCAATGATCAATCATAACAGTACTGCATATACACAATTGGAGGAAGTAAACATCAACTACTGGACATTTGCTAGACACACTAGGGGGAATTCTGGAAGCAGCTCTGTCTGTATCTCATGCTATTTAAAATCAACCTGGGATGGAAACAGAGCATAGGGGAGGGTTTGTGAGCTGCCAGAGTATGGAATAGACGAACTAATAGGCCCTTCCCCATCTCTAATTTTCTGTGATTCATCTAGGAGAGCAAACAGACTGTCACATAAACGTGCATCACACAGCTGGGGCTGGAGTAGGTTGTGTGTAAGGCTCTGGCCTCCTCACTGTGCAGTCGTGCTGCTTTTTCATTCTCTGCTGGGGCACTGCAGGAAATGCTGGTGAGGAGATGCCCTAAGTAGGCTGAACGGGCCCCAGGGAAATGGTCTAATTGTGTGGTGTGTTCTTTTTGGTGTGAATGCTGGAGGAAGCTTATCATTTTTTTTTCCATTGAGACAGGATCTTGCTAGGTAGGGTAGCAGGCTCGCCTTCGATTTGCGTATGTATTCCAGACTGGCCTCAAACTCACACCAATCCTCCTGCCTCAGTCTCCCAAATGTTGGAATTGTAGGCATGCAGCAATGCCAGATCAAGAAGGTGTATCTTAATGTTCTAAAGATAGTGGAATATTTGGACTCAATAACAGCTTTTGGTGTCTGAGATGAGCTGCCCTATTAAACAGAATTTCAGCCACTTTGAGGAAGTAATAAACTTCTGAGACAAATCAATTAAAACTGTTCTGGGTCTTCTCTGTAGGAAAGACTATTTAAAAATTTAAGGCACACTCCATCCTGTGACTATGACAGGGTGCTGAAGGCCTCCTGCCATGCCTCACTTTTAGTCCTTGGGTTTGTAGGTATGTGGGTTTGGCTATGGTTGGTGTGTATTCCCTAAAAGTTCTGTACTCAAAGCTCTGTCTTCAGTGTAGTGGTGTAGAGAGGTGGTGGTTACTTGAAGTAGCGGACCTCTCAGGAGATGAGCAGGTCGATAGCACCAGCCTCAGGGGTCTCACAGGCGAGTGAGTTCTCCTGAGCATAGGTGGGTGTGTGTCAAGTCTACCCTACATGCCTGGCATCTTCTACAAGTGTGCAGTTCTGCTCCAGGTTGTGATGCAGCCTGTGGGGCACTGTTGAGCAACCAAGTGAACATTGCTGCCAATCTTGACCTTCCAGGCACCAAAACTGAGATCCAAATAAATCTGTTCTTTACAAATCACTCAACCTCTGATATTTTACAATAGCATGAGAAAACAGACCAATACAGTAGTAATGGGGAGATTTGACTGAGGACTAAGTCCTTACAAGGACGGGGTAGTGTGGGGGTTATTTGGTAGACATGGAAACACCATTAGTTAGCAATATATGCAGAAGTACTTTAGCATGACTTCAGACAGTCTGTATGAACAAATAGTGCTCCTTCCGAAACATCTATTCTCTATGTCCGGATGGAGTCCTTTCATGAAAGGCCATCTGGTGGTACTCAAGCATGTCCTCTAGAATCCAGTGGCCCTGAGCCTCTCTTTGGCTCTTAACAATAATGGATTCTTTTGTGTATGCTTTTCAAGATAGGGATAAAAGCCAGTGCATGTGAGGCTGAAGTCACATAGTGGGGAGAACACAGAAAGCCTGGGTTCATGCACTTCTGTGACCTGAAGGATTTCACACATAGGTCTTGGGCCTTCATTCTGGTACAGGTTTTAGTAGCATTCAGCCTGCTGTAAGGCATCCATTGTGAAACAGTCTGAAAAATGATACAGTTTGGTTTTTCAGCATATGTATAAACAATTTGGCAGTAAAAATCAAATTGTTCCAAGGATTCACTGTACTCCAGCTCCCTGTCACAATTCCTTCCTGCTACTCTGATAGCTGGCAGGCCATGAATAGGTGTTCACATAGTGCACATATTCCACACACATTTTCCAGGAGAGAGGCCACTTTCCTCCCCAGATTCAGAGGCAAAGCTCTCAGCATTCATCTCTCTGCCTAGATACTGAAGTATTTCGGGCAGCATGCTGTGTTATACCCATTCAATGTTACTGAAGGAGATCCCAAAAATCATTACTGAACCACTAAAGAACACTCAAAAAAATCACATGTAGACCAATTTCAGAATACTATATGCCCTGCAGGAGAAAAATATATCTGTTCTCAGTAGCACCTGGAATAGAGGTAAGGGCATAATGTTTATGTCCTGTAAGCACCTTGAGAAGTACAGAAACTAATGAAACCTGACATGCCCATTCTAACACTACTAACTTGCCTGCTGCAAGAGTTAAGTTTCAGTGGCTATTGTGAAGATGTGAGGGAAGTGGCTTACAATGTGACTGTAGGACATTTTCTCTTATTAATTGGGATTGATAGCTGTTAGCAAAAGACTACTCATTTTATGAGGGGTGACCAAAACATAAATGTTTAAAATAAAAGAAAGCTTACTACATTAAAAGACTCATTGCAATCAACCCCCCTTAAAGTATTGCCTATATTTTTGAGCACGTATTGTAAAACTTAGCTCATCTATTTTGCCACTTTCTGAAGTGGTTCCGGATATGTTCTTTCCTGAGTGTCTTTGGCTGTACTGCTGCAG
The DNA here is from genome assembly GCF_000260255.1 of Octodon degus. NCBI lineage: Eukaryota > Metazoa > Chordata > Mammalia > Rodentia > Octodontidae > Octodon > Octodon degus. Next base: position 20,590,046 of record NW_004524600.1, read on the forward strand.
CTGCCTTTGTGTTCTATAGATTTAGAATGTTTACTGCCCATGGTCATTTTGACTTTGAGGAAGAGCAAGATGGCCACATGGTGACAGATATAGTGAACAAGATGGATGTGGGCACACTGTAAAAATTTTGTTCGACAGAAATTGCTTCAAATGATTTGAGCCAATTCAGACCATCAAGGCAACCAATAAAAATATACTTACCAAAGAAGCTTTCTGGGACTCTCACAAAGGGACAAAAACAGTATTTTGTGGGAGATTTATGGTACTGTGCTTTCTAGTATAATGCTATTTTTTTCTTTAAATATTCACTGTATTTTAATCATACTTCATAAGAAGTGATGGTATTTAAAATGCTAAAATAGTAATTTGCTTTCTTTTCTGATAATCCATAGAATAGCCTTATGATAATTTTTATCATTTTCTTATTTTTAGAAATATATGTTTCTATATATATGTGTATGCATATATATATATGTATATGATATACCATATATGTATCTTACACAGGCAAAAAATGGTTTCTATCATGCCACAAACACAGTTAACTAGAATTGCACTTTTTTAGTTGCATTTTATATGAGGGTCTAATCAGGAAAAAAAAGATCATGGCATGATCTTTTAAAATAGATGTATTTATTACATTTTAAAAATAGATATATTCTAATATAAGAAATTGACTAAAAAGTAAGAAATGTTTTAAGGCAACTCAAAGATGAATAGTGGTAGGAATCTATTCCCACTTCAAGAACTAACAGAACAGAAGAAAATCTTGTGTTCTACTTGTGATGTCCCTAAAAATGGAGAGGATGGGGAATACATGGATTCTCTCTTTCCTTTCACCCATCTCCCATTAGTTCATTCTATTTTTGCTAAGCTTGACCAGAAGACAGCAGACCGGAGATCCTGGGAACTGTAGTTCAGAGGTAGCTCGGCACAATTCCCGTGAGCCCTCAAAATCACACAAGCATTAATTGCTAAGGCATTATTGGGAAAGTCAATTCGAGAGGAGTCCCAATGAGGGAAGAAAGAAGTGAGGCATGAAGGAAGGGGAGAAAACAGCAAAGCACAGTGATGCTTCACTGAGCAGAACACTTCTCCCCTGAGGCTGATGGCTGGGCCTTACGGAGCTCTCTGGACAATTGTGCAGATAATTAGAAGAAAGAATGAGAGGAATGGATGCACTTACACTGCCCTATTCCTGCTTACTTGAGTGATAATTTATGCTCACAGGGAACTATACAACCTAATCTCTTTAGACAGCTACTAAGAAAGCAAGAGTCTATGGCTTACTACTGCTCCTCTTCAAATTCTGGAAGCAATGGGAAAAGCCAGTCTTGATGGGTCCCCTACAGTCTAATCAGGGTTTCTATCAGGATAAATCCATAGAGAAAGTTCTGGAACTAAGTAATTAATCCAAGGGAGGGAGTGACAGTATAGATGACAGAACATGGAGCAATGGTGGCCGAAGTATATGGAACTCTTAGTAGTAGGTGAGGTCAAGACAGTCTAGGGCAGCACATAAATTACAGACAACATTGTGGAGTCAACACTGTCTGGAGCATGCTGGTGTCATCCACAGAGCCCATTGATGTTTCCCATGTGATGAAGAACAAGAAAGGGTATGGAGGTGAAGAAAGGGAACTAGAATGCAAAAGGGAGACCAGAAGGGGTGGGGATCAGGGACCAACTTTTGCCAAACACATCCTCATAGATGATGCATCTGAGCCCCAGAGCGGTTGAGTCATTTGGCCTGAGCTGTCCTAACCAGAATCAGCCACAGCTGGGCTTGGAGCCAACCCAAAGCTCTTATCTTCCCTCAGCCACATGTTACTCATGTCTTTCATTATATGAACTGTCGTGTTTCTTACAAATGCAAATTTAAACTTCAGTTTCTGATCCTGGATTTTTCAATAGTGCACAACAAAAACATAACTGGTAATCCACTTTTGATAGGTAGAGGAAATAGTCCAGAATTATTGAAATAGTATCTGTGAGGAAGTTAGGAAAAATTTAATAAAGACAAAGAAAGGAGCAGAGAAGCAAGGAAAAGGTCCCCCATAGCTTTCTTTCAATGGAATCCTATTTTATGATTTTCTTCTATCTCTACTTCCTTATCTCTTTCCTGGTTTTCTTTTTCCTGTGTGTTTAGCTTTAGATTATTTTCTTCTACATAACAGGTTTTGGGTGGTAGTCTGGGTTCTAAAAGCAACATGGTTTCTATTTCCTTGGATCCTCACTCAACCAATCAATGCAGATTTCTGACAAACATGGCATATGTCATAAATCTATTCTCATTTACATATGTTCTTTTCTAATACAGTAAAACGATAGCTTACATATGTAGAACAAAGCCCAGTTATGTACATCTCTCAAAATGTAGACGTCAGAATTTCTTCTTTTCCATTCATGGATAAGACTGATCTTATTCTACTTGTTGGTATCATTTTGTACTAGAGAAATTAATGTTTACTATCAAAAGGTATCAGAATCGTAGCCCTTGTAAAAGCTTATTTTACATGGCTAGAAAGCCCCTTCAATCACCTTCAGCCTCTCATATCATTCTGATTTCTTGTGAGTGAGCAAAGAGCACAAGAACAGAATTGCTGAATATCAAAGTACAGGACACATGATCATGTTCATTTTGATGTTAGACATTCTTATCAGGCAGCTAACAGAACCTGTGAAGGAACCATTTATGTTTGCCTCCAACTGTAACTCTAAGTAACCCCAAAGTTTGTCGGGAGCATTATTGGTAATGCTACTATAGGAGTTGGTTTCTGGATTTTCTTGAGCATAAGTAAGAAAAACTATTTAGAAGAAATTGAAAATTAAGGAAAGATAATTTCTAATAAAATCCTCTCTAAAGAATATATTTGATGGGGCCAGGGGGATGGCTCAGTGGAATAAGCACTTGCCTGGCAAGCACAGGGGCCTGAGTTCAATTGCCAGTTCTGCCAAAAAAAGAATATATTGATTATACAGCACTCACATTTACAGTGTTGCCTTCTCACATAGGCTATTGATTAAAAAACAAGCAAACATTTAACTCATGCATCAACAAGACTCCACCTGGGTTTAGGGTTTTAGATTCAAAAACATTTGTCATCCCTAGCAGCCTAAGACTGTCCTCATAAGGTGGAATACTACATAGTTCTTTCTTTTGTTCTTTTACTGTTATTTCCATCTTCTGCACATTTGTCTGCTTTTGAAAGAACTCTATGTAATTATACTCATTCAGTTAGCCCAACTCAAGTACTAGTCTGTAAAAAAAAAAATGTGTTCTATTGGGAAGATTGCATATCCATTCTTGAACAAAATTATCAAAGAGTTGTACCACACCACCTTTCCTAATAATAAAAACACGTGGTGAGAATAAGTCTGATACTGTGAAGCACATAGTGTAGATCTCGTGTGTATATGACTATGTATGTATACGTGTGTGTAGATGCATTCTATTCCGATGTTTGCTAATAGTGCTTCCTGGTGGTTTATACAGAAATATCTATGTGAAATGGATGTGTATGGAGTCCCAGCTCCCAGAAGCAAAGTTAAGAAGAGAAAGTGGACACACTGTAATGTTCCTTTTCAGAACATCTGCCAATATCGCAATTCAGTTCCTCTTGGAGAAAAACTGCTTCAATCACATGATCAAATGTGAACTGTGTACAATGTAAAATCAGCCAGATCAGCTTGGAAAAGCATTATCGTTCCATTTAATTTGCAGGGAGGGAACCATTGCAACACATCTGTCAAAATAGAAAATAGCTAAAAATATGTTTTACCACTATTTCCTGGTAATATCTACCATGTAAATAGATATTGCCACTTTGATCTCAATAAAAGGAAAGGCAAATTGAATCAAGAAAATTGTTTAACACTACTGTCTTGAATTTGTATAAACAGTAGGACTAATTTTACAGGGACAGAAAAAGTTAGAGTGGAAGTGGAAGTGACAGACAACATTTGTGTTGGCTCTTACTGTATTGGTCATCATGATTTAAATAAAAAGAAAACAAACTGATTTACTAATTAAGATTTTTCTCATATCAATTACAAAAATATCACTTGGAGTATAGATCCTATGTGATTATTTTGCAGATACTTGTGAACTGTTTTTCAAGAAAGGCTTAATATTGTTCAATTTTCAAAAGCCACTTGAAACTAAAGTAAAAAATGAGACATCTTCCACATTTGGTGAAAAATTTTGTCATTTTATCATTCTCTGTAATTCTAAAATAGTGATGCAAATTTCTACTTGCTCTTCAGGAAAATAACTATTTCATGAAGGCAAGAGTTCTTAATTTTTAAAGTATAGCCATATTTACAGACTAATTCTGACTGTGCAAATGAAATTATTTTGTAACTAACTATCTTAGGGAAGGACTTCTGCTCATAGATATAAGGGAGTAACAGGGCCCATGTTTAGCCTTCTGCTGGAAATAATAAGAAAAGTTGATGAAGTGTAGGTTCAACTGCATTCAGACATCAGAAAATAGCACAGAACCTTAGTGCCAAGGAAGTGAAGGCAAACAAACGAGGGAAATCCCAGAACCACGAAACCTTTTTGCCAGGAGACATCTTCCTGACTCTTCAACTAGAGAGAATACAAGTAGTTCATCCATCTTGCTAATTTAAGTAGACAGAAGCAGGCTTTGGGAAGGCAAAGGCAGCCAGAATTTCCAATACAGAGGAAGGGAGAAGAAGGATCCATACAGAAAAATAAATAAGTAAATAATGTGTAGGTCTCAGAAATCAGCATAACAGTTCCTTTGAGTATCCAAAGACTAATCTACAGGTAAGTAGAGTAGATTTATGACCATAGGTTAAGAACAATTACTAGAAGCATTGTTATAGTTTACCATTACCCACACATTTGCAATGTTTAGTATTCATAATTCCTTTGTATAAACATCTTTCTCTCATATAATTTTTTTTTCTCTTAGTGGTAGGCATGTTGGCACAGGCCTGTAATCCTGGCATTAGTGAGGCACAAGGATCCCTGAGGCACAAGGATCACTGAGAGTCTGAGACCAGCTTGGGCTACAAAGTGAACTCAAGGCCAGTCTGAAATGCATAGCAAGACCCTGTCCCAAAAAGACAAAAAAAATTCTCTTTCCAGAGATTTTTTTAATACTTACAGCAAAATATGTTTTCTCATTGTATTTATTTGTTCAAAAAAGACTTTGTTTTGCCTTAATTTTCTAAAGCAAGAAATTTTATCTAAAATTTTAGAAATTTTCTAAAATGTTAGAAATTGTATCTAGAACTTTATCTAAATAGTTGTTTTTAAATAACTGTTTAATTGTGAATGAGAGATGCTGTAAAATGCTATGTTTAAGCAAAATGTATTAAATCATTACCTACAGGATGGGAGGAGAAAAGGAAGATTGTTACTGTAGGTGTCTTATATGTACTGCGCCATATTTTTATAGTATAAGAGTAAAGTGGTAAGTATAGACTTGCAGGCAGTTAATGGTTCGTGTTGTCAACCTTCAAGGACCCACTAAAACCAAAATAGGTTTAGCTAACACCTACTGTTAAGGTTTTGTGTGTGTGTAAATATGTGTGTATGTGTGCGTGTGTGCATGTGTGTGTGTGTGTGTGTATGTGTGTGTGTGTGTGTGTGCAGGGTCTCACTATGCAGCTTGAACTCGTAGTGATTCTCCTGTTTTTAGCCTCCCCAGCGCTGGGCTTATGGGCATGCGCCACCATGCCCGGACTCCACGCTGGCTCAGTGTGCCTGGGGGTGGGGTCAGTGCGGCATGTGGTGCCAGGAATCGAAGCCTGGCGCCTGCACTTGCCTAAGCAGGGGCTTAGTCCGCTGAGCTATCTCACTGGCCCTCATGCTAATATTTAGAATAACAGGGAATATAAGGATCAAGACAAAGCAAAACAAAAACAACCAAAAGGAACAGAAACCAGATAGCAAAAAGGACAGATAGCAAAAAAGGCAGAGATGATTCATTTGTATCTAGCCACATTGATTATTCCAATCAATGTAAATGTATTACAGAATTAAAAAGGCTGAAATTTTAGGCTGCAAATGAAAGCAAAACTTGATTATGTGCTATCTGCCTTGCACTTACTTCTACTGACAAGTGAAGTAATGAGCAGTGTTTTGATATTTTGTTTTGCTATAAATACATGAATGTATTCTCCAAACAAATGAAAAATGAGAGAAAATTTAAACTGCTCAGATAAGAAGCGTTTTTCTGATATGTATATATATATATATATATATATATATATATATATATATATGTATATATATAAAATCTTTTCATTTATGCATTTGGTACAGAGTCTCATGATGCATTTCAAACTCATAGTGATCCTCCTGTTTTCAGCCTTCCCAGGCTGAGATTACAGGCGTGAGTCACCATGCCCAGACTCGGACACTGGCTCAGAGTGCCCCGGGGACGGGGCTGGCACAGCATGCACGACCTGGGATTGAACTCTGGTCCCTGTGCTTGCCTGAGCAGGCACTTAGTCTGATGAGCTATGCTCTGATAATTTTTGACTAACATTTTTCTTCTCACCAATAATGCTATCATTTGAATTCACCAGAATAAGTCAGACAGTCAGTAGCTGTATGTGCTTTTTTAGCCACATCTCTGCCCTTATGTATATAAATTTGTTCTGGAGTAAAATTACCCACAATTTTGTCTTTCAGAATTATAACAAAAATTTATAATTCTTCAGTTTTATGAATTAATGTTTTAGCATACTAGAATTTTGGAGTTAAAAATTGCTTTTTCAGAGAAAATGTATTTTTACCATCTTTGGAATAATCAATAATGCATATAAACCAGGATAAAATTAAACTCTCATGCCTTTATTCTGTAAAAATATGTAATGAATTCATTCTATTAAAGAAATAAAGCATTTAAATTGAGGATGGAATAAATTGACATTTACATGTGAACTGTGGGATAATTAAGGATATTTCAATATGCCACCTTAAGGTTCTTCAGCATGGAAAAGTTCTGAAGGTTGTGTTTTTGCTGTTTCTATCGTAGCAGGATGACAAGCCTTCATCCGAAATAGAAGGCTTTGGGGGAAATTATCTTTAAGACGTACGAAATATCCCTGTTACAGGTCATTCGGAAAGGAGAAGTGAGCTGCTGCTGGATTTGCACAGCCTGCAAAGAGAACGAGTACGTGCAGGACGAGTTCACCTGCAAAGCCTGCGACCTGGGGTGGTGGCCCAACGCGGACCTAACAGGTAGGTGCAGCCTCCCTTGGAGCCTGGCCGTGCTGCCCTCCTAACACAGCCGCCGTCCAGAGGTGAGGGCTCAATGCCTGTCTTTTTAAGGCTAATTTACAGCTCAGATTTTGTAGTGTTCATATCAAACACTACGCACAAACCTTTTATCAGTTTCCATGACCTGTACTGAAAAGAAAATTCACTTAAGTCTAAATAAAACGGAATTGATACATGCTAAGGTATTCCAATATACATTTCAGTTATTTTCTGTTTTTCCTTTCTCACATTTATACTTCAAACCTGTTTTTGAACATCTATATGTGAATCTCCACTGCAGACTTCAAAGGTACTAAGGTAAATGAAATCTGCCAGAGGGAAAATGTGGAAAAAATATAGCAATTATGAACATAAAATAGATATTTATAGGGCCACAAATCCTGTTAGGCAGACAAGGAAATGAAAGGAATTCTACAAAGAAAGAAGAGCATGAGAAAATTAAAAGTTTGTAACACATGTTGGGGAGACTTGGGACCAGCATGTGTGGTTGTTTGGAAGGAGCAGTGGACTGGCGGAGGCACGGTGAGGAACGGGGCAGGATGGCTCTGTGGCCACGAGGACACCTGATTCCACAGGCTCAGACCGTTTAGACCGTAGCTCTTGGCACAGTGGGTGGCTGAGGCCTTCAAGCTGGTGAGCAGCAGCATCACACCCATGTTCAGCATGCTGGATCTGGGGGCTGTGTCAAGTGTAACTAGACAGGAATCAGGGTGATCAGGAAGCTGTCAAGTTGTTCCCCGCGAATCATGTCAAAGCGTGTGCACTAGGGCAGCTGTAGGGGAAAGGAGGAAGGGTAAGTGAATGCAAGAAGCAATTTAGTAGCAGAATTCCTGGGACTGAGGATTGATTTTGTGAGCTTGTAACTTTTTAGAGAGCTGCATTTATATATTTGAAGTTAGTTTTTCACAGGCCTAGGTGTAGCCTCATGGCTAGGCATTGACTTACGAAGTGTCTTTCCTAGATTCTAAGAGTCGTAGAGCTCTGGGAACTTGGTCACTGGGATCCTTACAGACTTTGCCCTCTGAATAACTGAACCTTTCATCTGAAAAAAGAGAAAGCCTAGTTAGGGGAGGTTGTGTGCCAAGATCACGGGCTAGCTAGAAGCAGAACATACTTGCCCAGCTCCTAGGCCTGCACCTTCTTGGATGCTGTTGCTAATCATTAGAGATAGTAACAGTCCTGAAGGCTGCTTGTTCATTCCTTGCCTCCCTGCCTCTCTCTCGTTCCCTTCCTCCCTCTCTCCTTCCCCTTTCTATCACTTTCTATCTCCTCCCACCACACCCTGTTCCTTCTCTTTTCTCTTGTAAAATACAGAATCTTATCTTGTAATCCAGCCCGGGGCTGAACTCACTATGTAGCCCAGGCTGGCCTCAAATATGTGATCTCCTGCTTCAGCCTCCTCAGTGCCAAGATTACAAGCACATACCAAGACAGCTAACTATTTCTTATTTTATTCTAAATAAGTATATGAAGCTGAGAAATGTGTTTTATTCAAATCATACTAAATGTCTATATAAGCAAATCAGGTCACATAACTATAATTGCATTTATTAAATGATAATACCTTATAAAAAGTTAGCTCAGAAAGAAGATAAAATGCATATCAGAAAACTTATAAAAATCACTTAGGCCAAAGGCCCTTTTCAAAGAAAAGGAAATTAGATTAGAATGTTTTGCAAGTACAAACTGTGTCCGTTCATCTTTTTATCTCTAGCTGAAAGCTGCCTCTCAAGTGTGCATGAGTTTAAGAAGTACCCAGGATTTAGCCACCTCCAGGGATCCCCTTCTCTAGTTCTGGAGTGAGGTGCAGCAGATGCTGAGATGATTAGGGACTCCTACCTGTGCAGAACCACTGATCCCGACCCTGTAAGCCTGGTGCCATGATATAACAGCTATTTAATAAATATTTGTTAAATTGAGAAAATTGGAAAGAAAAAGGGATTGGTTCCAGTTTCTTTGATTGATGATGCAATTGGTTAATAGGAAAACCACAGTGAAAACTTCCCCCATAGAGTTAATTGTTTTCCACTAGACCATCAATCTCATAGTGTATGCAATGGACTGGCATACACTATGAGAAACTGGTTCTCCAGTTTTCTACTCTCATACTTGGTGCTTCCATAAGGTACTTCCTTTGCAGCCCCACCAGGCACCATGGCGTTGGAGAGTGGGGACTAACTCACCACCATTCCTCTCTGCTACTTGACTGAGACCAACGCTGGCCAAGAGAAGACTAAAAGACAAAAGTGACCGCTTCTTCCTCTCAGTCTTAGAAGTCAGAAGCATCGGCTTTAAGGCATAAAACTTTCTCATCTATGTTTTTAGACCTTTCCCCAACTGTTCCTGATGCTCTATTTGTTTATTTTTGACTCGAATTAAAGTTTCTCTCATACGTGGAAAGAATTTCTGTCCTATTTTAACCTTAAAATTAAATAAAACCTTACACAAAGATCTAATACAGCGTAATAACGCAACTTCAACTCAATGTTTGCTTCCCTGTAGATCTGCCATTGTGAGAATATTGTCAGCCCATGGCCAAGTGATTATGCCCATTGCTTAGAACTCTTTCATTTGGAAAAGGATACAACATATCTGACATCGCTGAACACAGGTGGAAAGCAACTCAATCATCTTCCTAACGATACTGTCATTGATCACAGATGTATATCACATTATCATTCAAATGAAGTTAGCCAGGCACCAGCTTAGACTTCACCTTCGTCTCTGCCAAGCAGCTACACTTGTGTCATATATCTAGACTATTTTGCAGATGTTACCTTTAAGATCTTTCAGAACATACACATCTCATACTAATTTATACTAAGATACTAATATTTAATATACTAATTTGTACTCATGTTGCAGTGGCACCTATTTTCTGCATTCCTTTTAGTCTTATACTTGAATGGAGAAGGAGAGCCCATTTGTTGCTCACTTCATGCAATGTGAAGTGTTGAGCCAGGAGGGCTCATTGCGTTGCAATGGGTTGGTGTGGTACAGTAGCAGCAGTCATGGAAAAGTGAAACTCACTGTCGCAGAATACCAAAATTGGTAGAAAGGTGGAGAAGAGTAATGCATTACCTTTAATTAGGTTATTTTGGGTTATTGTGGGGGTTTGGTGGATTTTTCACTTGATCTTAGTCAAAAAGCTACAAAGAGATTTTTGGATGGGTATTTATGAGTGCATTTTAATTAAAATGTGAAACCATTCTTTCTTGAGAAATGACTTTTTAAAAAACTCAACTAGAGTTTGTTCAAAGAGCTGCTTTTCTGTAGATTCCAAATATTCTTATAGTAATGAATGAAAAGATACTTCTAAGTCATCTTAAAATTTTCTTTAGAATGTGCCATAATTTAGCTATGAAAAGAAATTGGTATATTTCTTAGAGGAAGTGCTTTCTAAAGCTGTGGTGTTTCTCATATTTTCTTCTTGGTAAAATGTACATCTTAATTTAGCATTTAATTTCACGCTTTCTTATGATACTAAAACAGGGTTTTCTTCTGTAATGATATATAACCTTGCAGGGGTATAATAATTCATTTATGTAAATAATATAATACTACTTAGCTCTTTTAAAAATCAAAGTACAAGAAAAGTTTTCTAAAAGGTAGAATATCCTAAATCTTCTCATTAAAAGATAGAAATTAATATTACAGAATTTTTTTTCTCAAGTATAACAGTTGCTGTGATCTCTATCTATTCATTTACTTTATTCTATAACTTACCATCCGTTTGTACCAGATAGTTGGAGACAATGAAGACATGAATAAAGTGAGTTTAAAAGGAACTTCAAATGAAACTGTACATATAAACAGTGAATTTTAAGTCCTACAATAAGTGCATGTGCAAAGATATATGACATACAAACAGAGAGAGAGAGTAGTTATACTTCCTTGGGAAGATAAATGTCTCCACAGAAAAAGAAATATTTAAACTGAACATTGAATTATAAGAATAATTTTTGTCTTACGGATAATTGATATTAATGAAATAATACCAAGGAAGATGTCTGGGTTACTTTTCTCTCCTTGCTGAGACAAAATGCCTGATGCCCAGAATTAAGAAATAAAGGCGTAGCTCACAGTTCGTGGAGGTTTCAGTCCATAGTTGGCTGGCTCCAAGGCAGAGTGGCGCAAGGCAGAGGGTAAGCATTCATGGCGGCAGAAAACAGCAATAGCAACAAGAGCAAAAAGGAGGAGCAGTGAACAAGCCTCCGTCCTGCCCTAATATTGTATGCAGGATACCTGCCCCAGGTCTGATGTAGTACTCACAACCATAACCCCAGCATTGCACCATGAGCCAGTCACAAACTCTAGAACCTGCCCCCATGACTGCATGAGGCTTTGGAGGAAAGAGTCATCCAGACACAAAGGATAACAGAAGGTATTTCAGTGAGGCTTTAGATAATCATAAAACTGTACTATAAGAACATGAATTGCCTAAACACACTTCAGGTAAAATAATAATTACCTTTCTTTATTTCGTAATTCATGTTACATTTCACTTGAGCTGAGTGGAAAGAATTCTGATATTATAGTTTGACTTTTTTCAATATAGTTGGATGCTACAAACTCCCAAATACTTTTCTCAAAAATTAAAAATAGTCCCTGGTCCTCAGATCAAAGTTAGTGTCACTCTTTGACTTTGCTCATTTGTAATCTGTATGAAGGAAGCTGGCTTGCCTGAGGGCTCCGTGTTCTCTGGGGTAAGAGTAGCCGTGGATTTCCCACTGGAGTCTTAGGGTTTCAGCTGCAGCATGAAAAACTCTTATGAAATCTTTTAATCTTTGGGGTGTGAAGTAGACCTGAGATAATTCTCGTGACTGGTTAAAGGCAATTTCCACCCTTTCAGTGGCTTCAGATACCCCCAAACAGCCAAGAGCTTTAAAAAAATATTATGCCATACAACAGGACTAAAAAATTTCATTATGTATTATATGCAAACAATTTGAACATTATAGCAAATTTTCTCAAGAAAGAAAAGCCTGTGTGTCTCAAAAAATATAGTAAAGAAAAAGAAAAATATAGATGCATTTCAAAATGTAAATTATCAGACCTATTCCCCAGTGATTTCATTGGGCTAGACCTGGATCAGTACTGAAAGATTTTATTTGCACATATGTAAAAGAACCTAGGATCTTCCCAAGGTGGGAGGACAACTATAGTAGAGTTTCAAGTATGCTTCTAGTGTTGTGGCAAACTGTTACTGTCACAGCACAAGCATATTTAATTTCCTTCTAGCATAAAAAATTTTTCTTTATTTGTATGTAAAATAATGTACAGGATAGAGTTATATTGCAATGAGACTTGAATACTTGATAACTATCTGTGGAGATGCCTCAGTATCTGTCTGACTTTCAGCCATGTTATGAGAACTGGGATTTATAATACATAATTTGGAATTTCACTGGTTGTCACCAACCAAACCCAATTTTCTTTCTGATGAATTTCACTTGGCATAACCAATTCTACTGCCAGACTCAGCTTCACAAATTAAGGATAATAAAAAGACTCCCCTGAGAATTTCTGCCCTGTGCTGTCTCAATGCCAGTATTCATCACTTATATCTAAGTTTCTTGGTGTGACAGACACCGCTACTCTCAGTGAAATAGGCCTTTTGTCTTTAAATGAAAAAGTACTATGAATATATCCCCAGTTTCCTGAATCCTTTCAAATATGTAACCCTATGAAATCCTTGCATATACACAGCATATTGAAAAATTAGTGTAACATTCCCACATATTAATTTTCAACTTCACTAATAATATCTTGTTATAACTAAATTATTGAGTTACAGTGATAATTCTCAAACAAGATCTAGGTTTAAGCAAATTATGATTACTAGTAAGAGAAACAGTAAAGATGAACTCAGATTTCTGTAAGTTGAAATCAGTAAAAATTTTATGAATAAGCAAGTGTTTAGAAGAGGTAATGATATCTCTCTCCTCTCTCTCTCTCTCTCTCTCTCTCTCTCTCTCTCTCTCTCTCTCTCTTACAAAGATCTTTTCCAGAAGACCATTGTGTGGTCATTAGTTTGCTCTAAGGTCCTTGGAATACCAAAGAACTGTCATGGGCCTTCTTTTCTAGAGATTCTCAGCAGAACCTGAGCTTAAAATCTCCCATAGGCATAATCTTCAGTGATACTATGGTTTCCTTTTTTTCAAGGGATTTGGATTGATCGAGGTAACTTTCAGAAGGTTAAAATAAATTAATGGATAAATGTTCCAGTGACATGTCCCTATACTACCGAATGCATGTATTGGAGCATTCTAACTGAGAAATAAAAGGTCTAACTATGACTTGGTCATCCTGAGGGTGGTGTCTTTTCAACAGAGGAGTGCTTCAGCCTTTTCAGGAAATGAGTACACACTTAGGACTAGTGCGCATGATAAAGGACAGGGAGGGTGACTGCATGCAATCCACTTGGACAGGGTCAGGGAGCTGTTTTTATCACTCAGTGACCCACCTGCATTTTATTGCTCAAAATTGAAGCACACATGGAGCATGACATAACTACATCTATCATCCTGAGAATATTGTTACTTTAATATTTAATTTGGTGGACAATTTGTCTCTTTTAGAATTAGATGTTTCACTTTCATGGGGATTTTATCAAACATCTATTGGAGAATTTACCTGGTGTTGGCAGATAATCGCTCTAATTTTTTCCTATTATCCTTGTGGTTCTTGTGTCACTACCATTCTGTGAATTTTTTCAGAGTAACTTCTGGCTTAATTTTGTGTACATTTAATTGAATCCGTGAATGTCTCCATGGATTTCTTATTAATAAGGAATGTTCCTGTTATTATATGGGACCCTTGTTTAAAGAGTTTCTTGTCTGAGTAGTTTGTTTAACATGACTATTTAAAAATATTTTTATTTCTAAACAATTTAGTAGTATCTATATGTTCTATAGCACATTTATGAATATGAGTTGCTTTATATAAAAATAATTATTTTAGGTAAAATTAAGACTTTTAGTAATCAATAATTTTGCCTATTTTCAAAGAATACCTAAAGACAAAATAAGCACTTGTCTACCATATGCTGGATCTATATTTGATTTTCAGTTCTGCCAAAAAGAAGTTTTTGTGTGTCAACAAATTAATTATTTTGAAAGCATATCAGCCAAGAGTTTATTTATATATGTATCTTCTTTAATTTAATGATTCAAGATACCATAGGAAAGGCCATAATTTAATTATTACAAAAAATCAGATTGGGATAAAATACTGAGTTTTCTCAATATTTTCACTGGACTACTTATTATAGATCAAACTTCAAAATTTCTTTTCTGTTTTCACTCTAAAGCCTTATACTAAAAACAATCTAAAATCAATACTTAGTACTCAAGTATTCAAAATTCTGTTCTGAATAGGAACACTTTTTGAATCACAAAAATAAAATATTTAGAGTCTCTGCTGATTAACAATTATAAAGTTGCTGAGTTCTTGGTGTCGTATCAGTGGAGAACAAATGGGAAGAAGTAACAGCAATAATTTACAACTGTTAATTCTCAGACAATGTTGGGCCATTTCTGTTAGTAGGAGGGGTTTATTACATATATTAACGTTAGATTTAAAGACATCATACAAAGCCTAAAGATGTTCTGATAAATGTCTGCAATTACTTTAAAGCAAGAGATGTAAACATGTTATAATAATTTAAGGTATTTGATTTAACTGATGAATAGTTATCACTTGCTATATAACATATTACCCATAATCCAGCTGCTTGCAGCAACATACACTCGCAGTTTCTGTGGGTCAGTAATTTGGGCATAATTTAACAAGGTTCTCTTCTTCACGACCTTCTCAAGCTTGGGATGTGACCTAATATGAAGGCTTATTGGGGTTAAGCAATACTTCCAAACTCACTTATGTGGTTATTCCCAGGATATAATACTCAAAGAATGGTGGGCTTAGGACCTCAATATTTTGTAGATAGTTCAGCAGGAATTGCCCTCAGTTCTCTGTAATGTAGACCACAGTAACAGGACAGGTTGTTATCAGAGCTAGCAAGTCATTACCTTATATAACCTTGGAAGTGATATCCTATCAACTTTGCTAGACTATGTTCTGTAGACTAGAAGCAAGTTACAGACCCTGTTCTTATTTAAGAGAAGGAGATTATAGAAGAACATAAATGCCAGGAAGTGGGTTCACTGAGGATCCTCACAAAAGCTTTTCACCATTCTGGACAATAGTTCTTCAGTATGTTCCACGTTGTAAACTTGCCTGGGAAATGATGTAGCTTTTATGGATTTGTGCAGAAAGATTCATGATACTTTAGGTATCTATAATGATCTATACACTTACATGCTCTGCTTCAGTAGAAGATTTTATACTTTTGTAATTTTCTGTCTGCAGTCATTCTAGAACAGTATTTGTTTCTTAAGTTATAGAAATACGTATTATAGGTATCAATACTCTCATTTCTAAGTGCAGCTATATAATTTGATCACGTGTATGAACTATTGTTCATTTTACCTGGAAATAAAATCCTGTCTAGTGAATGGGATGGAATTATCACAGAGAAGGAAGAAATTTTTTTTAATAATCTTGAAGTATTAGTTATAGGTTGAGACATAATATTGTTTTCATGGTTTAAATAATTTCCATAAACCAATGTATCTGATGATCTATTCATAGTAGAAATAAATAATGCTACTGCTGGGAGAAATACTGCTTCCTTTCAGAGTTCAGCAGAAGAATAGGGAATTCATGATGTTTGTGTTTCCCAAAGAAGTAAGTCACTGGGAAGATATTGAATAGTTATCTTTCTGGGTTTTGATGAATGTTCTTTAAATAATACTTGTGTCTGCAATATCTAATGATAGTGATATTTCTAGGTTTCTTATCTATAGGAGACAGAAACTTTTAATTGGTTTCCTAAAGATTGACTTATATAGCTTATTTACTTTTTAAATCATCTGAAAATATCTATCAAATATCATATGATTTTTAAAATAACAGTTTTACCTTTTAATATTTTTGTTCCATTATTTTAGGCCTCGGCCCATATATAGAAGAGAAGCTGTTCTGTAGTCAACTCCAAAACTATTTGAAAGTTTCTTTGAGCTTAATTTTTCTCTTTAGTTTGCAATTTTTAATACTTATGAAAGGAAAAGCCTCTTAAACTGCCTATGGAATGTTACCTTTTAGTTTATAGAATATAGAAAGGTTGATGGCATTTTTAAGTTTTAACACTATTGGGCTATTCATATCCTCTATCTATTGGTTTTGAATGATTAATTTCATTAACTGGAACATATTTGTAGTGCAGAACATTATCAAATTAAAATATTGAATCCTATTGCACATATTTTGTCCTGTACCTCCAAAGTTTAGCAAAATAATTAAATATAGTTCTTAATTTGGGTTTAGACCAGACTTTTAACTCAAATTCAATAACCTGACTTGGATTCTAGAAATGTTAAAACTGGCATTCTTTTCAGATTAGCCCTCTGAGGTCAGAGAAGTTCATTTAGTCAGGCATAGTTACCATATGAAATGACAAAAATGAAATCAGTAATTTTTAAGAGGGTACAGCATCCTGGATAAGTGCTACATTTGAATTTCCTGTTTTTGGCAGCCTTGGTATGCCAATTAAAGGTGCTGACTATTGACTGTTTGTTATTCTACCTCCTAGTTGGTGTAGATCACCTCTTAAGTATTTAATATATATATTTTGTCATATAGGAAGTCCACTAAATGGACATTGTTATTCTCACTCTATCAACATATCTACTTACCTGCCGTCTGTGGATCATCTATCTAACTTTTAACAGGAAAACAAAAGCATTTAGGGTTAGGCCAGGTACTGTGGAAAACACCTGCAATCCTAGCATAAATTCTTCCAGGAGCAGGAAAGAGACTCATGTCGACAAACTCCTGACAGAGAAGAATATGGCCCATCCAAACTACAATTATGAATAATGTCTTAGATTGCCCAAAGAAAACAATTGTAGTGTAACACTATAAAATCAGTTAACAAAGCAATCTTTCACGATATTACAACATAAGAAGTAAACTCACAAAAAATTCCTGAAGCACCTAAGAGTGATCACTTTTTATAAATTGGTAACCATTTACTCAGATCTCCTGCTAAACAATGGCACCCTTGGCCACCATAGATTGGCCACTTCCCAGGCCTAGGCCTTCATCTGATCTCAGTGCTCTACTTTATACAATGAACGGAAAAAGGCAGTGCAAATCAATACCAACTCAAACCTGAAAAACCACATGAAATATGATGTACTTTAGGCAAATGGAAATACACATGCACATACACAATAGTAGAGGAATATGCAGATAGGGAAAAATATTATTTAGTGACTATTATTTTGTGCACATCTAAAGCAAAATTGTTTTTTGACTTTATAAAAAAGCATGTCTAGTTGGTAAACAGAGCATTGCAAACTAAAAAGATGCAAAACTTAAATTTGTGGGTTATTTACATGAAAACTTACATTTAAAGATGTTATACAAAGTGAACAGAATTAAAAATCCAAGGATAACTAAATAAATTCAGAAAAAAGAGCTCAACAAAATTAGCCAGAGCTAATACATTGTTGAGACTGCCTCAGATGCGGTGTGTGTGGTGCACAGTTTGGGCCTGTGGAGCCCAGGGAACCTGTTGGTTAAACATCACTAAAGACATTACCGGATGAAGGTTTTCAAATGATCTCAGTGAAATCACTAGGAATCTCAAAGGTGCTGAGCTTAAATACAATTCACCTACCATATCCACAGGTTATGTGTGTGTGGGTTCAAAAAACTGTGGATGAGGGCCAGCCAGATAGCTCAGTGGATTAAAATACTTGCTTAGGCAGATGCAGGGACCAGGGTTTGATGCCTGGCACCACAAGCTATGCTGGCTGCCTCCAGGGCATGCTGAGACAGAGATTGAGACTGGGTGTGGTGGTGTGTGCCTGTAATCCCAGCTCTTGGGAGGCTGAAAACAAGAGGATCACTATGAGTCTGATCTGTGTAGTGAGACCCTGTAACCCTGTACTAAATACACAAATATATAAAAAAAATATGTGGATGAAAAATACTAGGGTAAGGCTGGGGAGGTGGCACCATAGAATAAACACTTCCCTGGCAAACGCAAGGGCCTGTGTTCAATCCCTGGTTCTGAAAAAAAAAAAAAAAAAAAAAACTAGGGTAAATGCTGTATTTTTTAAAAAGCTTGTACTTTGTAGTTAGAACTATGATGGCTGTGTCTGTACCCAGTACCTAGTGATGTTTTTCTTGCCATTGTTATCCTGAACAATACTGTGCAACAACTGTCTACATTGTATTAGATAGCATAAGTAATCTAGAGATGATTTAAAGCATGCAAAAGGAAGTGCATGGTTTCTATGAGAATATGTTGCCATTTTATAGAAGGGTCTGAGCATCTGCAAATTTTGGAAACAGTGCCAATCAGGTACTGGAACCAATTTCCTTTGGATACTGAGGGACAACTGTGTGTGAAATTAAATGAAAAACAAAAATAAAATATACAAGCTGAGTTTATTGCTCACTGTCACAAGGGATGGCTGTGTTCCATAAGCTTTCTTTGAGCAGAACAGACTGTCATTGCTCTTGCGTGAGCTTTTCCGAGTGTAGGGGCTAAGAATTGATAAGCGTTCAGAGAGCAAGCTGACTGACATCATCTGTGGAATCTCGGCAGTAAGACTTCTTGGCTGGCTGGCTGGGATGGCTTGTGTTTAGCCTCATGCAATCATGGGTGGGGCTTTGTCAGAGGAGGCTGAATCTAAAGTGTGAGATTTAGATCAGAATCATAATGCTATACTAGAATTAAGGTTCCAGGATTAAGGGTAGATGGTTACTAAATCAGTCCACCCTGATCCCTAATCCCCATTGCTTGGGTATAAGGGACAGAAAGAGACTTGTCTTCCCCCTTATTGCTTCTGCCCATCAAGAATGTCTCTCCTTTGTGAGGCCTATCTGCCATGCCACCTTGTCTTGGAGCCAGCTAATTATAGACTGAAACCTCTACATACTGTGAGCTAAATAGGCCTTTAACATTGAGTGTTGGGTATTTTGTTTCAGCGAGAGAAAAATAACTGAGACACTGGCAGTCATTAATTGAAGTAAGCTTGTCTGGCTGGGGGATCATCAGATGTGAAGGCTAACACTTACTGGTTGACATGCAGAAACGTGCTTCTGAGAAGGATTGGGGTGGTTGACTGAACAGGCTTGACACTCGTTCTGTCTTTTAGTTCACTGAACAGAAAGATTTGTGTTAACACAGACCAGAGAACATTTTGCTCAGCTCTTATACTCTGAGTAACTATTTTGAAGATGACACTATACAATGTATTAACGACTGCTATTTTCCCATTATTTTGTGGTAAAATTCTGTTTTCTTTCTCTAATAAAATGAAAATCTAAAAAACAAAAAAAAGCCCATTCTGGTGGTTCTTTGCTGGTAGAACTATAGAACAGTGAGTTTTTTCCTAAATTTGTGGAAATGGTTTACTCTCATGATTTGGGAAATGCTGGCTCAGATCAAAACAAAACCCAGTGAAGGGGAGCCTCCAGAGCCTGAAGAAATTTTCTCTAACTCTGAAATACAAAACAGATTTTCTTTTACATCTAAAGGGAAAATAGAAATGAGGTGTTTGGGAAGACTTTCTTTGTGGTTTAAAGCCTCTATTAGCTTCCACCCCTCTATTAGCTATGAACCCAAAGGCCTGCACATGCCAGATACAGCTCAGACATGATTAAAGGGATTCTAACTCTGATATAGAGCTATGCTGTGAACAGAAGAGTACAGAATCTTCTACAAAAGGAAAGTCAAAATTACATTTAAAATACTCTGCTGATCAAAAACATGTCTAAGAAGACATAATTTCTTTCTTACTAACTTGTTCTATTAAATGCCGACCACTTAAACTTTATTAGAATTGGGGGCCACTTTTTAGATGAACTAAATTTCACCTATAAAGTAATATTTATTAATCATGCTGGTGTTTAAAGATAATGTTCAGATTCAGCAACATCTCATATTAGGCTTTTAATTAGACTAGGTCTGGGGACATACATGCCTACCTAATGAGGACAATAGAGTGCCTTTGACTATGGAATACGGTTACTCATGAAGGTCATGGCTATAGCTTTGTTTCAGGTAACTAGCAAGCACCCTTACTAGTACTTAGCAAGAATCTTAGATTCATGGTGAATGTTTTTTCTCATCACAGGCTGTGAACCTATCCCAGTGCGCTATCTTGAATGGAGCAACATAGAATCTATTATCGCGATCGCCTTTTCTTGCCTGGGAATTCTTGTTACACTGTTTGTCACACTTATCTTTGTGCTGTACCGGGATACACCTGTGGTGAAATCCTCAAGTCGAGAACTCTGCTACATCATCCTAGCTGGCATCTTCCTCGGGTATGTGTGTCCTTTCACTCTCATCGCCAAACCTACCACCACGTCCTGCTACCTCCAGCGGCTGCTAGTCGGCCTCTCTTCTGCCATGTGCTACTCTGCATTAGTCACCAAGACCAATCGTATTGCACGCATCCTGGCAGGAAGCAAGAAGAAAATCTGCACCCGGAAGCCCCGGTTCATGAGCGCCTGGGCCCAGGTGATTATTGCCTCTATTCTGATTAGTGTGCAGCTGACCCTGGTGGTGACGTTGATCATCATGGAGCCCCCCATGCCCATCCTGTCCTACCCCAGTATCAAGGAAGTCTATCTTATCTGCAACACCAGCAACTTGGGCGTGGTGGCCCCTGTGGGCTACAATGGACTCCTCATCATGAGCTGTACCTACTATGCCTTCAAGACCCGCAATGTGCCCGCCAATTTCAATGAGGCCAAGTACATTGCCTTCACCATGTACACCACCTGCATCATCTGGCTGGCTTTTGTGCCCATTTACTTTGGGAGCAACTACAAGATCATCACCACCTGCTTTGCAGTGAGCCTAAGTGTCACAGTGGCCCTGGGATGCATGTTCACTCCCAAGATGTACATCATCATTGCCAAGCCCGAGAGGAACGTCCGCAGTGCCTTCACCACCTCTGACGTAGTCCGCATGCACGTGGGCGATGGCAAGCTGCCCTGCCGCTCCAACACTTTCCTCAACATTTTCCGAAGAAAGAAGCCTGGAGCAGGGAATGCCAAGTGAGTTGTCTGACCTGGGTTGGTCTCTCTTCCTGTTTCCTCCTTTTTACCCTTTTCTTCTTTCTTCTTCTCTTCCTATCTTCTTCTTTCTCCTTCTCCTCCTCTCTGTCTTCCTCTTCTCCCCCTTTCCCTGTCTGTCTCCTATTTGCTAAATTATTTACTTCTACTTGCTCAAAGTTTTCTCTTTCCTTCCTAATTTTCCCCTCCCTTCTTCAAATCTCATGTCATAGTGCATTATGATGGTAGAACTAAATGTCCTCTTTATTTGCATCCCTATGAAAATTCAAGGACTCTGGAGCAACAAGAAGCCAAGTAGATTCTTATTTTTTCTCAAAAGTTCCAACTTCCTTTCTGCTGAGGTTTTTTTTTTTTTCCATTTATGTAGGCCGTGGCTCTAAAGATGGTCAAACCACTGCTGGGTTCCAGGTCAAGGATGCAAACACTATTTCTAATTTATGGTGTAGACACTGGTTGAGAATTGCTTCTGGTTTGCTCCTGTCATCCTGGAAGCATACCATTGCTAATCTGGAGTTCAGGACAAGGAAGTGAAGCACCTTGTGAAACTGCAGTTCCCAGTTGAGTTGCAGCTGTGTAGCAAGCATGTCCTGGAATCAGACCCCTTAAGTGCACTATCAGAGCCTCCTCCTTATTAAACTCCCAGTGCTACTATGATGAAGCTGCTCCGCAGTGCTCCACATGAATTGGGCTATCCCACCACTAGGGCATATTTTACATGCTTTCTTAGCCACAAAGCAATAAGAAAAATAAGGAACCAGTAAAGCGATGGGCCCCAGATTAGAAAGTCAGTGCAGGCATCAAAGTCTAGATAATTTATGCTCTTATAATTCTTCTGATTGGTTGGTGTAATAAACTTTCCTATTTTTTTCTTTATTTTGCTTTAAGAAGAAGAATGAGTTAAAATTTTGCATGTTGGGGCTGGGGAGATGGCTCAGTGGAATAAGTGCTTCCCTGGCAAGTGCAAGGGCCTGAGTTCAATCCCTGGTTCCAAAAAAAAAAAAAAAATTTGTATGTTGCCATGTTTCTTTCTTTTGACATATTTCTAAGATCCAAGTAAACAAATTATGTAACATTCATAATTTTTTAATTAACGTGGGTACTTTGAAGTTCTAAAGGTAATTAAACTACTTAAAAGTTCCACCACTAGATGAATTTTACTGTTTGAAACAATCCTTTAAGAGTAAAAAGAAAAAAAATTAAGGATAATCATTACATAAAACTCTGTGTGTGTGTGTGTGTGTGTGTGTGTGTGTGTGTGTAGCTGGAGCTCAAACATTCAAGGCTGAGCAAGCTACCACTAAGCCACATCTTTAACCCATATTTATAATTTCATAACTATTGCATGAAGCAGAAAGTTAAGGAGCATAGCTGATATTTTCCTGTATTTTATAGGTGAAGAAACTAAGTTAAACTTAATTTTTGTAATGTTAAATATAATTCCAGTCAGCCATTCTTTCCCTAGGTCTTAAACTGGTCTGAATTATTTTTTAACGTATGTCCAAAAATTTATGTGCTCAAAATTCTGGACGTTGTTTCTTTATGTGCCAAGCAGAAACATGGGCATCTTTTACTTAAAGCATACAATTTTTGGATTAGATGAATCTCTGGGAAAGCACATCTTTTAAATTCATAGCATGATTGTTCAAGCAAAGACACGGCTAAGTTTTATCTGATAAAGTCAATAACTTGAAATTGATATAGCGAAAGTCAACTCCAATTATTGAGGATACTGATCATAAAGTTGCTTGCTGTGGTTTTTCATTTAAGTCATATCCTCTCTGGCAGGGAGCTAACAGTGGGCACAAAAGCAAAAAGCTTGTCATGAAATGAAATAAACATTTTGGGTCTTATTTGCACTTCTGGTTTCTTACACCAGAGAAATGATGTGGAATTTATACATGTGTGCCTGATTTGTTTCACTTAGCAGTATGGATTCAAGGTGCAACCGTTTGGACCAAAATGTTTAAAGGTTGTTTGAAACAGAATGAAAATGTTCTATTGGGAATGGAAACTATGGAGAGGAAGAAGAAAAGGATGGAAGGGAAAAGAAAAAATGAGAAAACAGGGAAAAAATGGAAACAAACCTTTTCTAAACAATGAGGAGGAAAAGAATAGGTGAATGGAAAAAAAGTATATCAAGTTATATCACGCACCTATGCAAATCCTTATGATTGATGTGATTATTTTGTGTACTTACTAAAATTAATAAACTTAATTAATAAGCAATAAAAAATTAACAAACAATAGCCCATTAACCATAGTATGTATATAAAAATAACACTATGATAATTTTTATTAAGAGGGAAAGAATGAAAGAAGGCAAAATGAAATGAAACACTTTGCACTAAAAGGCCTGTAGGAAGTCAAAAATTCTCTCTGTGGCATCACAAATGGGGCTGCAGCGGTTCCATTCCACCATCCACCAGCCTCTGACACCACACATCTAACTCTTCTGTCTTTTGTTCTCCAGAAACTTCCATATGATTTAAGTCAACCATCATTCCTTATAGTTTTTCTTTCAAGAACTTAAAGAATTATATTATATTGTGTTGGGCCCCAGAAATGTGAATGTTGGCAAGATCTCCAGTGGTTCTGTGTACAGACAGACTCAAGCACCTGTCCTGGAGAACCGTGACTGTTGATAAGTTCGCATCGCTAGTGCCGAGATGAGATGGAGCCATTGGGTGCTATGTTAGTGATGCTTTGAACTAACAAGCTGCCACACTCTTGTACATTTTGCCAGGAGCGCATTCCTTATAAGCTGAGAAAATGGCCCAAACTCTTGGCAGTTTAGAAATTAATTTCACTTGTGATCTTATATTTGAGAGAAAAATCAACTTGTATTAACTGGATTGGCTGTCTTGAAAGTGCTGGTTTCAACAGTAAATTGCTTTAACTATTAATAATAATTAAATATTATTATGTTAAGAAATCTTGTTCTAATTGATGATTATAACACACAGTCTTCATAGTAAAACTTGTAGCTTCTCCAGTATTCTCAACACTTCTGAGCATACCCACAGAGGATATTTAGAGCTGAACTTCTGTGAAAAACAGTAATTTGTTTACTCATTCTTCTCATTTATTCTTCTCTTGGTTCTATTGTAGCTCTCTGTGAGACTGTAACTTTAAAATATTGCGACAATCTCAGTGCCTATGTTTTCATCTTTATTTATTACCATTTTGTGCTTTCTTGGTTTATCCCCAAAGTTACAAAAAAAAAAAAAAAACCCAGACAATCTAATATTTTTTGCTGCAATAAAAATCTAGCAGAGTTTTGCCAACTGAAGACAGGGGTTGAAAACTCTAGAGAATGTATCACAAATGAGTTTATTACCATTCCAATCATGTAGTTCCTACATTTATGGTGTGCAGAGGGTTTTCAGTAGTCTACATATGTAGCTATAAACACAAGCAGATGCTGTCATAAAGAGCTTCCAACTGATATAGCATTGGAATATTGTTCTGAGGAGTTTCAGGTTCAACAATATTCTCATAACAGACTTTCTGAGATACATGGAAGGAATGATGTTGCATGTTTGTTTTTTCAAAGTTTATATTTGAATTTTTTATTTTGCTCAGAACCAAATACCTTTCACAACCAAATGTTTGGCCACTTCCTCTACATTTTCTTTAATATAATTTAGGAAGAATTGAATCAATAAATTCAGTGTTTCTGTTACTTTATTTACCAAGACTCACAAGTCCTTTTGAATAAAATCTAACCTTATAACATTGACAAGAAGTTATGTTTGCCTTGACAACTCCAATTTGCTTTGGGTTTTTAAAAAATTTGCCTACATTAGAAACTATTTTCATTTAAACTAATACAAAGTTATCAGAAATTTTGGGGGAATTGAACAAACATAAAAATTCTTCGACATACATAAAGAAATAAATTATTTAGATTCAAATTATCTTTACATTTTTTCAAGGCAAAATGACTTAATGTCATTTAAGTGGAAGAATTAAAGTATTATATCATTGACACACTCCTTTGCATGTGACATTGATGTAAAAAGAATTACATCAATTACTCAATGGAAAGCTAACATTTTTACTTACTCTGGACAAACTAACTCAATGAGTGCCAAATAATTTGATGGTTCACGGAATAGAAATGTAACAACACACTCAGGCATTTTGGGCAGGCCTTATGTTTTTAGCTTTTTGTGTAAAGCTAAAAACAATCACAACCCAAACAAGGTGTGAGTGTGATATAAGGAAGTAATTTTATAATGCCAGTGAACAGAATACTCTTACATGTCTGTAAATGTTTCTTAAGCCTTTGAACATGCATCTATTGAGTCCAAGAGCTGAGTGAGGTATTGACTTCTCTGAGGAAATTTTCCTCCCAGGTCTTCACTAAAAGGATATTTTGTTAGGTACAAGCAAATAAATCTGTAGGCATGGGTTTTATGCCTGGGTAAGGATGTTGTTTGATGTTATTTTTTTTTTTTTTTTACTATGAAAGGAACCCTAATAATGAGCCAATCAAATATCACAATGAATTTAGTAGTAACATTCCCTTTTCCCTAGTAGGAGCTCATTCACTATTCTGGATGGTAAATAAGCAAATCTGCCAATTCGAAATTATTTTATCCCTTGTCATACAATATATGGTTTTAAAAGTTATTATAATTATTCACTTGATTCTGTAGTAACCTCGTGAGATTTTACTGAAGTGTTTTTAAGTAAAATTTTACCACTTTGTGGAAACACTTATGGAGAATCTAATATTCATTTATTCACTTATGTGATCAATCATCGTTTCACCATAAGTTTAAAGTCATTTCGGTACTTGAGAAGATATTAAACAATATTGAAGATAAATAAGACATAAGAGCAAGGCACTGACTGTGTCAATCCTCCAATACAGTGAGGGAGTCAAACATAAATATTCTATGTTCAGTGCCACAACAGAGGACCAATAGGACATTTTGAATGTCCAAGAATAGAAAAAGATTTTCATCTGCAGTGTAGTGGTATCTAGAGAAGATTGGAAAGATACTTTAGTAAAGACACCATGACAACTTGACCTTCAAGATTTTTTTCAAACAAGAGAAAGTGTACTATGGTGAGATCATTGTACATACAAAGAATAATATAAGTGAAGATTCAGAAAGGTTAATAAATGTTTGGGCCAAAGTGTGAAAATTGTTGTGAGTGACATACATGGAGAGGTGTTGGAGAGTCTAAATTTATCAGTATAGGAAGAAAACAAATTATAATAGATAATGGTCTATATCCTAAGTTTAAATAGTTTTTCTATAAATACAGGTGCATTCAGGGTTTCTGTGAAGTTTTATGATCCTATGTAAGCTTTAGAAAATAAAGCTACCTACAGAAGGACTAATAGAGTTTAATATTTTAAAATTTTGATATTTACAACATAGGCCTTCACTTATAATAGTAGAATGAAAGTTGAACCCAACACATGCATATGAAAAAAAATTTCACTTGATACATTAGAACTAGAATATTAGTTATGGAACCTGAAAGAAAGAAGAAAAATATGATATGACTCATGCGATTTGAACTTGGGTGATAGGAAAAACACAGTTACTACAAAACATTGCAGACACAGGAATATAATGAGGAAATGTTGCACGGACTTTCATTCAAAATGTCCTATTGGTCCTCTGTTGCGGCACTGAACATAGAATATTTCTGTTTGACTCCCTCACTGTATTGGAGGATTGACACAGTCAGTGCCTTGCTCTTATGTCTTATTTATCTTCAATATTGTTTAATATCTTCTCAAGTACCGAAATGACTTTAAACTTATGGTGAAACAATGAATGATCACATAAGTGAATAAATGAATATTAGATTCTCCATAAGGGATCTAAAATCCTATTAAGTATCCAAAGAGAGACATCCACAAGGTACTGAGAAATTCAAGTCTAAAATTCCAAAAGAAGGGCTCTGGAAAATTCCACTCCTGACTTGAAGCTCAATATCAGAATGTTGAAAATGACTCAGAAGGAAGGTATGACATAAGAAAAAAGAAAATGCTAGAAAAAAACTTGCAAAATTTTCATTTTAGAGGTTAAATGAAGGTGGAAGGCTTGAGGGCAATAAAGAACATGTTAAAAAGGAAGAAGAAAGAAACGGGAGAACTGAAGACACCATGTCATGGAACTCAAGAAGACTGATTGTCAGTTGCTTTGCATTGTTATTGCAAAAAATGGCAGATTAGTGGCCTACATAGCAAAACATTTATTGTCCTATAATCTGTGAAGTTCACGGCAGGGTGGCAGCACATCTGTTTCTGAGGATAGCATTCTCTTTGTGTTACAGATGGACAAAGGGAACTGTGATCGCTCTTCTTTATCAGGGCCCTAAGCCATCCAAGGAGCCCTACCCTTAGAAGCCCATCTTTATTAAAAGTAATTTTATTGAGAAAGAAATAGCAATGAGACAGTTTCAAAACAGGCTAGTAGGACAGTTACAATAATTAATACATTGCATATTGTTGTCTTCATAGTAATTATTCATAGTTCAAGATGCAGACATGATATCTTGTCTAAACACTATCAGTACAAATCTTTTTTCTCATTGAACTAAGAGAAAGTAGCTGCATAGCTATCCTAACTAACTTGTATATACAGATATATATTTTTTCACTACAAAGTGGTCTTTTATTTATATCCCACTTTTTTGTTTAGTTTTGTCAGAGATGACTATTCCATTGTCATTCAAATATTGTAGGTGTGTGAATTCAGCAAAATAATTTAACATAGTCCAGTAGACCATAATAATAGTGGGTTATCCACATGACTAGCAATGTCAGAAGTTGTTGACTTGAGGCTTTTGCAGTTTGGCATACATCTAAGCCTAATTACATGCCCTATGACCCTACCCCTAAATATGACCTCACTTGGGGTTAGGAGCTTCACAAATGAACAAAAGGGCAGAAACCTTCAGTCCATAACACATGATTTCAACATGTGAGAACTTGGGATCTATCTTTGGAATCCCAAAGATACTTTGTCATTAACCTTGAGAAGTTTCAGTGGTATGATATTGGCAAATATTATGCTGCAATAGATGAGTATAGAATCAAAGGAAGTTAGTTGTTCAGGCAGTGTTTAAAGAGATTGAGTAAAAAGGAGAAAGGATACAGTAGAAGAGAACTTGAAGCAAACTTGTAACATCTGAGAAAGGGTCAGCAGAGAAAGAACAATTGAAAACGTAAAAGAGAGATCATGTAGTTAATACTAGAAGTTAATATGAGAAGATTTACCATAGATGTGCTATTATGATAGAGCCATTGGACATCATCTGACAGCTGTGACAATGACATACCAACTCTAATGGTCATGAAGAGTGTATGTTTGACATTCCTTCTCTCAGCTTTATATGTAATGCTTAACCTTGAAAAAGTAAGAAAAGAAGCAAGGTAGAAACTCTAATAAAGCCCCCAGTATGGATTGTATCTGGTGTCTGGACTTGTAAACGTTGATTGTAAGATTTCAGAAGAGATAAGAGGAAAAGCATTAAAAAAACAGAGCGTGGTGATTTAGAAGATTTGAAGTCTGTAAAGAGGAGTCATTTGTACAAAAAAGAATGGTATTATGTGTCCAGAGGCAGGCTTAGTTAGGATAGAGGAGGTATATTTGTTCCTCTGTGCTAGAAAGTACTATAAATTCCCAGATTTCTCTCTGAAGGCCATTCAGTCATAGTGCCTAAGGCTGTCAGCATGAGGATATTCTGTTTTGGGTGAAGCTCTGCTCCTAAAATCCAGCCAAAAGGCCTTCAATGACTGAAAGATGGAAGACTTTACCATCAATTGAGGGACTTCAGGCATCATTTAGGATGAACCTCATGTTCTAAAAAAGCTGGAGGTGGAGGAGGATGCTGCTGTTGAGAGGTCACCAGGAACATCGTGGGCTTGAGTGCATGGAGGGGGAAATGAGCTCAGGATAAGGAGGATGAACGCAGCTCGCTCCCACCAAGGGTAACAGATACACTCTCACCACCCTTCCCTGTATTTTTTTTTTCTTTTGTAAATACCACACTTAATCTGCAAATGACACAGAAATATTTACATTTAATGCTAATGTTTTAAGCTTATAACTTCTAGAGTCAGACCATGGACCCAGATTCTGCTGTAACTTTGAAAAGAATATAATCCGTTTTGAATAGAGGTCATCTTTTTTGTTCCTTTCAAATTCAAATAAACTCAACACTTCAGTTCTTGTTACTGGAATTGTTACAGGGTTGGGTCCTGAGATGGAGGAGATAGCACGCAAGAAATTTATATTAAAAGACATAAAAGCTACAAAATGAAAGATATT
This sequence comes from Octodon degus, assembly GCF_000260255.1. Lineage (NCBI taxonomy): Eukaryota > Metazoa > Chordata > Mammalia > Rodentia > Octodontidae > Octodon > Octodon degus. Next base: position 20,619,776 of record NW_004524600.1, read on the forward strand.
AAGGCAAGAAGTAAAGCTCCTATGAGCCATGAGGGTGGTCTGAATAACTCTTTGTCTAGGGATTTAAGAGAAATTTACAAGAGAGCTCAGGTCATTGTGTAAGTAATACAATCTCCATCCTATAGGAGACTGCAGTTTTGGGTGTCAACTCTGCGCAAAGTTTATGCAGTGTCCATGCTACACCCATGCACCAGTGAGCCAATGGCCACTTGGCACGTTCTGGGGAAGTCCCAGACAGCTGAAGGACAGCCGGTAGATGTCTTGGCAAGGCCCCTGGAAGGTCATGTATTTTGGGCTTTCTGACTCCACTTTGGGGCCATTGTCCTTACTGACTACTAGAATTGTGACTCCTGCTTCACTCATTTCTGTTACAGCATTTCCTGCTTGTGCTAACACTGTGTGGTTTCTAAATTGAATTTAGGAAAATTCTCATTATCCATAATGGCCTAAGGTAGACATAGTTGTAACACCACTGTGAAAATAAATAAAAGGCTCGAGAAACTCATGACTAATTTTATATGAGCAAGAAATAGGGCTGAAATCATTAATTTTTTGATAAAATCATTTATTTTCAACTCCAATAGCTCCCTATCTGTTACCTCGATAATGTATTCATTCATATACCATTACAATAAAATTAGGTGCATGAAATAAGAAACAGTACGATGTAGTGATTTGTGTCAGTGGGTAACTGTAGAGTCAGAAATCTTGGGTGGGGCTTCTATGGTAAAAATATCATAGATGGGTGATGTGAACAGTATAAATTTATTTCTCACCTTTCAGGAGGCTGAGAAGTCTATGATCAGGGTCCCAGCAGTGTTGCATTCTACTGAGAACCTTTTCCTGCTTCTACGATAGCCATTTTCCATTGTTCTCATATGACCACAGGGCAAGAAGAGGGCAAGTAAGCTCCCACTGGTACTTCCATAAGGGTACTAATTCCTCTTGTGAGAATATCACCCTCATGACCCAACTGTTTCACAAAGCCCGTCTCCTGATAGCATGTTAGGATAGGACTTTAACATAAGAATTTTGGGAAGGTACAACCCTGAGTGTATAGCCAGTGTTTGTAGAGTTGTTTCATGGTTTTTCTCATGTTGCTAGTCCTTTGGCAGATTGCTTAATTTTTATGTAATTATAAAACTTGAATAGTAATAGTACTTACCATGTTTTAAATGGGATCAAATGAGAAAATTTAAATAAAGAGCATAGCAAGTCACCTATAAGAGTATAAAATATTGTTATCTAGTGACATTAAAAATGAAGTTCAATACTAGCATAAAACTCTTCTTTACACCTTTAAGAAGTGTCCTAGAATCCTAGGCTATGCATAGTCACCTCCAGCTCATTGCATCCATACTGAGTAGAGAGGTGAAGCTGCATGTCTGCAGGAAGTGGGGGCAGGTGACTATTACTCAGGGTGAGACACGTGTGAGGAATGATGCCCTGCTTGACACAGCTTGGCAGCCTGTGCATACTTGGCCCAAGCTAAGGCAAGATGAGGTCATTTGCATTCGACCATCTGTCCACTTTAGCAGCCAGCAAAAAGTGTTATCTACTCACAAGGGAAGCAGACTGCATAAGCTGTGTTTGCAAAGCTGGTCCAAGAGCAAATACATTGATGGTTTGCAAAATGAGGAATAAAGTACCAGTGTATTTGGAAGCATCAGATCATGAAAACAGAAGCTGATAAGCTCATTAATTAGAACTTGAGATGTGAGTTATAAACACTAATGTAAGATACCCTAGGAACAAGGAGATGGTGCATCTATTTTTTAATAAGGAATACTGCCAGGTAACTCACATTACATGGTGCAGAATAGTGCTAATATACACAGAGGACTGAGCTCACTGTGGACAAAACTCTGCCTTGACTCTAGTCTCCATGCCGACCTTCTTCACCTTAGTGTTCTTCATCTTCCACTGACCTTCTTCCTCCATTTCTGGGGTTTTTGCAAGGAAGTCTAAGCATCACTATCCCAATGCTTTGGGGTTTGCATGTTATCTTTGGTATAGAAACTCAAAGAGATTGATTCAACTCCTTCTGCCTACACAGTTCTGCATAACACAGAGAAACAGTGGAGATGAACAGCAGGGAAAATTCCACAGCATGTACATAGCACTTAGTATGAAAGTGTGAAAATAGAGCCAAGTAAATTTAAAAATCAGACCTCATCTTTGTTACCTTTATTATATATAATTTTGGCCATAAAATGTTTCTCAATTATATCATGGAAAAGAAAGAGAAGAGAAAAATGGTTTGGCTTATTTTGCTTACCTTTATAAGAAAAATCATTAAAAGACTATTTCCTAATTTAATTAAATATGCCTAAGTTACATGCCAACAATAAAAATATTGCTAATATTGTTCAATAGAATATGAAAATAAAATGAGGAGTTATTTAATCAAATTCAGTCCCCAAAATGTGTCTGCACTCTCACTTTATTTGAAAGCAATACAGGAAACCTTGTAGCTAAAGGCAACCTAGTAATGCCCTCCATATGTACTTTATCTCCAAGATACACGAGGAGTCAGCTGCTAACCCAATTAGGCCAAGCCCCTAAGTGATGCTGATTAAGATACTGAGAAACAATTGCTCAGAAGGAATTAATAACAGAAAGAAACATTTTCCTTTCTCTGCTTTTTTCAATGGTAAAATATATATATTCAGCTGTCTTACACCCAGTAAATGCTGTCAAACATTGTATCAATAAAAAGTTCCACTTGTTTAAACTTGTTACTGCTCACATGAGGTAGGCAGTAGGAAAATTATTAATAGCAAAAAAATTATTTAAAAAATTATGGAGACCTACATGGTATCACTACAATAAAGAAATGATTATGGTGTCAGGGAATGGGAGACAGAGGACAAGGGTTCTTACTAGCCAGCTCTGTGAACTTAAATGTTGATTCTCTCAGTGCCTCGCTTCAGGAAATAGTCATACCACTAATTTGTTTTTAATTCTTCACTTCATTTTATATACATAACATTGTGAGTGTGTGAAGGTTATTATTTAGAAGCTGAGAATGATTTATTGGTGAAGAAGAAAATAGTGTGGTCTGTGACCCAAAGAACTTCATGTAGCGGGCAGAAATGACAACCAGAAGCACAGCAGTGCCACTGGGATGAGGTGAACTTGTATAACAAGGAAAGCAGAGAATGCTCAGAAGCCACGGAAGTGTCTCCAGGGTCAACTATCAAATCTTGGAAGGAATGGTGAGAGAAAGTCTGTGCATGATAGTTCTGGTCAATGAGTCCAAAGAGGAGGTCAGTAGGAGAAATGGCTTAAGGTGGAGATGGTGCAGGGAGAATATTCTTGACAAAGAACTGTGTAGGAAGATACAGTGGCAAGAAAGAAAACAGAGTTTTAGGCAGTGAAAAAAATAATTTTCAATAGGTATGTTAGATAATTTATTGTTCTCATAACAAAATACTTACCCCTGGGTCCTTACAAAGAAAACAAGTGTACTTAGCTCACAGTTCGGAAAGCCAAAGTCTAAGTCTTGTTGGCCCTATTTGTCTGACCTCTGGTTAAGGCCCACTTGGCTTAAGTATTAGAACTTACCAGAGAAGTGGAAAGGGAACCAGCTGTGTGTAGAAGAGGCCATGAGTATGGGGTAGGTTGGCTTGTGACAACACACACTGACATGAACTAACACACTTTCATGGACCAGGACCAATCCCTAAAGACCTCTTCATTGGTCCTGCACCTTAAAGGTTCTGACACCTCTTAATGTTGCCACAATGGGGACTAAGCTCCCAACATATGAACATTCAAAGGACAAACGAAGTCTGAACGACAGCAGCAGGTTTGGCAATATTTTCCTATGAGGAATATTTGTTTAGCAACAAATGCATAAACCAAAAGCAAATCCAGAGCTGACCCTGGTATACTACCACTTTTGCTCCGATGTTGAAAATGGTTTCAAGACCTGAGTCATATGTTTTATGACCCAGAAGAAAAATAGGTCACTGAAAAAACTTATTTTCAAGCACCTAGTATATGCCAAGGACTAGCGTAATGGTGAACAAAACAGATCTAGTTCCTGCATTTGTTGCAATTGAAATCCAGCCAGTAGACCACATATTAAAGGATTAGTTACAAGTTTGGTCAGTGTGAAACACAAGGTGTTACAGGAATGTCATCAAAAATCTGGACCAAGAATCCTGGAAATGTTTCCAGGAATTACTGTCTAAATTGAAGCTACTGTGGAAGGAAAATGGTAACAATCAGAACACAGGGCAGTCATGAAGTTAGAATGAAAAGACTCCAAACATGAAAAAATGCTGATGGTACAAAGGATTTGGATGATTCCAGACTGCCTAGGGCAGAGAATAGAGGATAGAAAGCATGATGGAATGAGATTGTATGGATCTGCTAGAATCAGACCATGCAAGGCCACACTGAAGCCTTTAAGAGCTTGGATTTTATTCTCAGCACAATGGAAAGCCATTCCAGAAATGGGGCCACATACTTTGCAATGAGTTCAGTTTGTGTTTCAGATTTGGTGGTGCCCATGAGATGCTGATTTTAGGTGCAGGCAGAATATGAGAATTGTGAGAACAGAAAGGTTTCCACCAAGATTTCAGAAGTGGGCCTGGAAGGGCAGTGTGTGAAGCTGAAGCTGCTGTGCAGACCCCAGAAGGTTGGGTAAGCCAGGAACAGAGTCATCTGAGGAAAGCTGCAAGGAGTTAGCAAAGCCAGCACATGAGAGAAGCCATGGAAACTGAAAGCACGGACAGTGCTGCAGAGACAGACTAACGCAAACCCTTTCAAGTTCACATCTTGCCACAGATTACTCTTAATGTTTGCCTTACTGGACTTTGAGCTTAATTTGGTCTTGTTCTTTCTGTCCTCATTTGTACCTTTTGGATAGGAAGGTTTATCTTGTGTCATTGAGTGCTGGAAGTGTTTAACTTTGTTTTCATTTGCACAGGGTCTCTAGGCTTTGGTTTTTCAGAAAGCCTGAAACTGTTAGGACTTTGACAGCTCTTATAGATGGGTTAGATGTCTTTTGCACAAAGAGATGTGTGTGAGACTTTTGGAGGTCAGGGCTGAGCTGAATATTTTGGCTTCTATCTAGATGTTCCCCTAAGAATTCACATGATTATAGGTGTGGCTTTTTGGAGCTGACTGGATCTGCGGTGTGTGACACTGAGATTAAGGGGGTGTGGTACTAAATTAGGCCACTGATTGCAATTAGCATAGTTCAAGGTGGCACCACCTAAAAAGCTGGTGGTCTGGATGGCATGAAAGGGAAAGGCAGGCTGCATAATTGCTGCTTGTTGGTCCCTGCCCTTTCCCTGCACACCATGAACTAATTCTCCTCTGGAATGCCCTTCTGCTATGCTGTCCTGCCTCAGAGCCAGCTGACAAAGAACTGAAACATCAACTATGAGCTGAAATAAACCCTTTTTACTTTAATTTGTGGATATTAGATATTTTGATTCAACAATGAAAAAAGTAACCTGGAGACATAATTATAAGTTTTTTAATTTTTGGAAAATTTTGTTGAGTTAGAGCATTTGGTTTTTTCTTCAGTGATTATGAACATTTATGTATTGCAACATGTATGGTGAGTTTGAATATTTGTAATTTCTCCTATTTTATTTGTTCCTTTAATTTCCTTTTTATTGAAGCAAAAGTACTTAATTAATATGCATAGATGCTAATGTTAGTTTGATATATTATTCATTGATATGTAACATATTCAGATAACCAACATATGATCAAGATTTTGTGCACTATCATCACCCCCAAAATTAGTATCTGGTGTCCCTTTCTTACTTTGCTCTCCAACTAGGGAGAAACAGGGAATCATTGTTCTGATTTCTACCACATTTATCAATCTTTCCCATTCCTTAACTTCATAAACATGAAATAATATGCTAGACATTCTGTCATATATCTGTTCTTTCCAGCAGCATGAGGTTCATCTGTGCTCTGACAGACATCAGTACAGGGGAACCTCGGTTCATGAATGCTTTTGTTTTACAACAATTTGGTTTGCAAACAGAAGCATTTGGCAAATTTTTTTTTGTTTGCAAACTTTGCACAGAGTGATGACTGCAGCCAGTCACTCCCTCATGAACAGAAAGGTGGATATCTTGTCCAGCATCATAGAACAAGGGCCAGCCAAACAGCTCAGTGGATTTCATCTTCTATTCAAGCAGGCGCAGGGGCCAGGGGTTTGACCCCTGGGCCTTAAGTTTGTGAACAGAGGTCCTACTGAATTTAATCTCCCTTATTTGCTGTGAATATTCCACTCTATAAATATAAAATTGTGTTCTCCTTTTGATAATCTATGAGTTGTTTCTAACTCACTGTGGTAAATAAAGCTACCTAGGGCCAGCCACATAGCTTAGTGGATTAAAGTGCCTGCAAGCAGGCTCAGGGGCTGGGGGTTTGATCCCCAAGCCTGCTATGCTGACTCCACCCCTGGGGTGCACTGAGATGGCAATTGAGACTGGGCGTGGTGGCATGCACCTGTAATCCCAGCTTTTGGGAAGCTGTAAACAGGTGGATCACTACGAGTCCGATCTAGTAGTGAGACCCTGAGCACCCTGTAGACCCTTCCCTAAAACTAAAAAAAACAAAAAACAAAAAACAAAAAACAAAAAAACAAAACAAAAAACCCCACCCTTTGGACAGAAAACTTTGAAGCTATTAATTATCTCAAAAAGTAATTTTTTTCTCATGTAGACACTTCCGTAAAATACAATAAATAAATAAATAAAGCTATAGTCAGCATAAATATGCAAGTTCTTAACAACCTATGGTTTTGTTTCATGTAGTACATTCCTATGAATTAAATTGCTGGCTGATCAAGCAAGTATATGTGTTAACTTACAAGAAACTACCAAATAGATTTCCACACTAGTTTTGGCCTTTTATACTCTATGTAGAGTTCATGAGACCCGTTGGATATTGGTAGTCTTTACATTCAGCCATTCTAATGAGTGTGTAGAGATATTTAATTATTCTCTGAATTTGGACTTCATTTATAGCTAATGAATTTGAGATCTCTTCATGTTCCCTCAAGTGCCTATCTGAATCCTTATCCATTCTTATTGTCATTCATCTTTATTATTTACTTTATAATCTGATATGAGTATTTATTAGATACAAGTATTAAGAATACTTTTGTCAATATAAATTCATTTTTCATTTTTTTACTGGTAGCTTTTAATGAAAGGGAGTTTCTAATTTTAATGTAATCTAATTTATTAGCATTCCCTGTATGGTCATTTCTTTTTGTGTTCAGTCTTAAAAACATTTTCATGTTCCCTCTCCAGTGATAAATATATTGCTTCATTTTCTCAGAGTGTATAATTGTGACTTTAGTCACATTTAGTACTATGATACATTTTGAGTCCACTTTTTTGCAAAAAGTTCACATAGCAGACAATGGATATTTTCTTTTGTTGTGTAACTATGGATAGTATGTTGAAATATTAATACATTTCATAATAATTACTGAACTTTTAATTTCTAAATAAACTCCCTTTTATCTTTCTCCTGCATAGCCTGCTAGCCATAGAATTCATTTCATATGATTTTGTTATAGCAAAAATCCTTACATTTTTCTTAGTGTCTTTATGATAAACTATCTTCTGTCACTTGATTTTCAGCCTTTTTACATCCTTATTTTATCTCCCATAAACCTCATACTGTTTGATTTTGTTATTAATCAAATAATGTTTGCCTTTGCATTAGAATAGTTAGTTCATTTACATTGATATAATTGTTGCCACAGTTATTTTTATATCCACTATTTTACTATTTTCTACATCTCACTGGCTTATGCTTCATATTTGTCTTTTTCCTCTTATTTTCATTAATATTGTATTTTAATATTCATTTATCTGCCATTGTTCTTAGTTCTATATTTTCATTATGATAATGGTTATGATTACTGTTATGATTACAGAAAAGTATTCCCTAAGGATCTCAAATAAAGTATTAGCTTTATTACCTTTCAAACAAAGCAAGAATTGTAAGACACTTTAGTAGTATTTATGGTGAGTTCACTTTCGTGCTTTTTTGTTATGTACTTTTTCTGCCTATTTACATCCGGGCCCCTTTCCTCTGTTGCCCCATAATCTGCTTGAATAGAAAATTTGGGACACCACTGACTTATAGGATATTACAGTACAGGTTCTCTTACGTCCTGAGTCCTTACTGATCTTGAAGGCCTAGGGCCTAAACGTTGACTATCCTTGTAGCCTTCTTTTTCTCTAAGTTTTTGGTCTGCAAGCTTAAGTTGTTCACCTTCCAGAAGAGAAGCTTAATGATATTATTACCCTATAACATAGGCAGTTGAGCTTGACATTACTATCTGTCTGAATATCAAATGCCTTAGACATAACATGGAACAGATATTTTCCAACAATCATTGATATGTTAAATTTAAATCCCTATAGAATGTGAAAAAGTAAATAAATAATAAAAAATAAACAATTACACATTTTTACACAGAAATTTAGAAATCTAACCATATACAATACTATAGCAGGAAATTTATATCTAACCATATACAACACCCTATTACATTGAGTTTTACATTACTATTATTATTTTACACAATGAATGTATATGCTCCTTGCATTATGATGGTTATACTCTAGTAAGCCCATCATAACTTGAAAATATCCTATATTAAAAGTGTCTACCAAGCTTCATACCTTACCTCAACATATCTTTACACATGGTAAGAAAACTGTCATTAGTCTACAGATGGGAAAATCAACTAATGCAAAGCCTATTTAAAGTAACATACAGAATATCTCATTGCACACAGAACTGAATGTTTTATGGACACAGGGATACAAAAATACAAATCACAACATTCAAAAACATTCTGGCAGCCCAGTGCACTGAAGGGTCCGTGACTTCCTTTTAAATTGCATGGAAGACTGAGAACTGCAACTGGGTATTGCCCTTCTTGGCCATTGTATACAACAACATATGCAAGCCCAGGGAGAAGATAAAAGCTCAAGGAACAGCTTTTACTAAATCACTTTTTTATCCTTGTAAAGTTGAAATACTTTAAACCTATATACCATCAGCTGGGGCCAGTACTTATATATTCTTAGACATTTTTCCTTAATACTGCAAGGCAATTGTGATTGAACAAATTGTTAGTCATATAAAACTTGTCCTACTTCACTTGGTATATCCAGCTCCCAGGGCATAGCTACCCAAGGGTCCTGTTTAAAACATGGGTCCCTACTGTTCATTTAGACCCCCTATCTCTAAATATCTTAATTTCTATTTTCAATTGCTTAGCACTTTGAGACTTTCAAAAGTGTTCCTTTGGTTTCCATTCACTTCCCACTTTACTTTGTGTGCTTTGATTTGTGCAGCTTAAAATTTGCAAATATTTCTAAAGGGGACTATCAAGAATTGGCCTCATATTCTTTCTCATTTTCTTTCTCTCCCTAGACCTAGCTCCCTTGCGAGACTTGATCTCAAAATTTGTTTCTATAGTCATGTGAATTTACTAAAAGTTTTCTTACTTATTTCCATGTTTGTTAAAATTTTCTGCCTGGATTTTCAGCCTGTTGTTGTATATAAAGAACCATCAAATATCCAGATGGAGAAAATAGCTTGAAGATTACCGCTTTGAAGTTCTCTCCCTATGATTTATTGATCCCTTGGATTCTGGTTGTCATGACAACATCCTAATATCTTCAAGTGGCTTTTGAAAATATTATCTTTGACTTTTCTCGTTTTCTGTGAGAGCTCATTTGCCCCACAGCATTAAATATCATCTGAAAGTAGAAATCCTTTTATGGCATTTTATTCTCTATTCTTTGACATTCCCAAAGGCTGTGATGTCAGTATGATTTCTATTAGGGTCCTGATAACTTGTAATTCTGTGAGAGACATTGTACAATATTGCCTGTTCTCTTCTGCAGGTGTAATGGGGAGGTGACATAAGACTATTGATATCTCTGCTGAAAGAAAAATAATAGCGTAAAACAAACTTTAGTGGAAATCTAGCTAATATTAAGGCTAACCAAGAATTTAAGAAACCTCAAAAAGGGCAGTTTTAAGTGACTAAGTGCTTTTCAGTTATTATTATATCCTTGATTTTTAAACCTCTTACTTAAGCAATGGTATCTTTCTCCTTTATTCCAAATCTGCAGAGGTGAAGAGTTTAGCTTTTGGTGAGTTGTTTTCATCTTCTCTCCCTTCCTGTGATAAGTTAGAGTAAAATAACAAATATTTCACCTTGGCAGTTTGTCACCTAAAATCTATCTGAAAACACAGTGGGGTTTTATAGAACTTGAGATACTTTTCTTTCAAATGTTGGCTTTTTACTTTGCCATTAGCAAAAATTCCTATAGGTGAAAACAAATATTTTTACTGTACATATAAAATGTATGTAACACAAAAGCTAAGTATATAAAAACTCTTAAATAATACCCTTAAGAACTGAGCAATTATTCAATTAGTATAAATTGTCACATTCTATTTTGTCAATTTTCTGTGTTTGTTGCTCATATAGTTTAACAACTATTGATATACTTTTCTTTTTCAAGCAAAAATATTTCATAGCTCCTATATGATATGAGAGTAGTTGAGGTAAAAGAAAAAAAAACAGGAAATCTTAATCTTGAGTTATAGGCAATGACAGATATTTTGGTAATTATAATTCTTGCTTCTTTTAATATTTAGAAGTAACAAATACTGTGGGAAATGATAAGGTAAAAGTGACTCACGAAACCTACTACAATTATACTAGTATAAAAAAGAAAACCACCTTTAATGATTTCTGTGTGCTTCGTTATTTTGCCATATGCACACTTTTTTGTCTGAATTTTATAATTTAGGTTTTATGGGGTATTTTATGGACTTATGTTAAAATTAAGAATTAGCTTACAAAAAATAAAATAGGGCTGGCCAAGTAGCTCAGCAGATTAAAGTACCTGCAAGCAGGCACAGGGGCCAGGGGTTCCATCCCCAGGCCTGCCCTGCCAGCCCCACCCCTAGGGCTCACTGAAGCAGCAATTGAGACTGGACGTGGTGGCGCTCACCTGTAATCCCAGCCTTTGGGAGGCTGTAAATAGGCGGATCACTATGAGTCTGATCTAGTAGTGAGACCCTGAACACCCTGTAGGCCCTTCCCTAAAAAAAGGGAACACAAAAAAAATAGCAAAAATGTTTAATATATTTATAACACCAAAGTCATGGGTCAGATTACCAGATATAGTTTGCAAAATTGGTCAAAAATAAAAAAGAAGACAGAAAAAATAAGCATTAATTGTTCCTTTCATAACTAATTTAAAGACAATATGATGCAATGTAACACCCAGTATTGAATTACTATCATTTTGTTTAGTGAAATTCTGTATTTAGACATTTTTAATGTCTAATTTTAAAATGTTTATTCTCTTTTAAAAACAAAATTAGAAGTTTATAGCTCTTTTTGGCTCTTTTAAATATTAGGATTATTTCTCAGAGGATATGAGTTTCAGGCCAGCCTGGACTACACAATGGAATTCAAGACCACTCTTAGCTGCATAGGGAGATCTCAAAAACAATAACAACAGAAAGGAATATTTCTCTGTTCTGTTGTGATATATTCAAACATGTATTCAACATTTATAGTAAATGAAATGGCCATATGTCTCTATATGACAAGGACAGTCAAGCTTATGTGCTTCTATCTTTTTCATGGTGTCATTACAAGCATTACCATCTTCCTTCCACTTTTACAAGCAGCTGGTTTGCCTGAAAAGTTATATCATTTCCTTCATTATTTGCAGACATTCAGGTATGTAAAAGAGGAATAAGTTTGCACATAGTGGTAAGTCTGACATAGATCTTGACTTCCAAAGACTGTTCCCTACCTTGTGTAAGAGGTTAGACTTAACAATAACAGATAATAAAGAGTGGTAAGATGCTGGAGAGACAGCTTTGCAGTCTAAGCTCCTGCCTGGTAAGCACAAGGACCCGGGTTCGATCCCTGGTACCACATGCTATGCCAGCCATGGAGCCACAGGAATGCCATGCTGGCCACTGAAGTTGGACATAGTAGCACATGTCTGTAATTCCAGTTCTGGGGAGGCTGAGGCAGAGGGATCACTTCAAGTGCTTTTGAACTGCATAATGAAACCTGTACTAGATAGATAGATAGATAGATAGATAGATAGATAGATAATAGGAATAATCAGGATAATGGCAATAATTATAGGGAGATATACACTGTAATGTGCTCAATGTTATGTGAACTTGATAAGTATGTTAGTATGGTGAATAAAATCCATATGGACCCTTTGAAGAGCAAGGAATCAAAACATGATCAAACAAACAGAAATAGGAAAAACAGTAAGATGCTATTTTATGGCTACTAATTTGTTGAAAACTAAGAAGTCAATCTGTAATAATAAATAAATTTTAAAATAAGATAAAAAAAAGAAATTAAGAACTCCAGTGAGATTTAATACTTGGTAGAATGGAATAGGCTGTACAGTAGAACAGCTCCAAAGACAAAATAATGGAAACAACAGAAATGATTTGTCCACAGTATCAGGAAGGTGCTGAGATGATGAGATTCAGGAGAATAAAACATCAAAGAGAGGCGACCCAAGGAGTGAGCATCTGACCTACACTCACTTGCCAGAGGGGCACTTGCCAATTTAGGGCACTGACGGGAGGTGGATTCTCCAGGAAAAGCCCAGGCAGTGAGCAGTGGAGGGAGAAGAAAGAAGGATTACATGTAGTCACATGGAAGTGGGGATAAGATGAAACGCCAGAGAGGATTTCACACAGATTTAGCATCACCTCAAAACATTTGCTGATGTCCGCAGTTGGGTAGGTCAGAAAGATAAAAAGACAAATTTTCTCAGAGCCCAGAACATTCAGTTCGGAATTTGCTGCAGTACAGCAATGTTAGACAAGACAGTGCCCTGAGGAGAGCTACAAGGCTCCTCCAGTAGACATGTGAAGGTGAAGAGACAGAATGGAAGCCTCAAAGGCACTGAAGATGTGGTCAAGTTTGCCTGCCAAGACATTTGCCTAATTCTGAAGTCGCGTATGGCAGGAAGCCAAATATCTAAATTGAAATTTTTGAAAGCAGAAGGAAGAGTTAAAACTCAAGATGAAGCTCACTAGACTAGGCCACAGCCAGAATTCTGCTAAAAGTCCTGAAGGGATAAGCTGGGTGGGAGACAGATTGGGACCAACACTGAATAAAAACTCACTGAGCTGTCACTGATCAGAGTCAGATAAGCAGTCCCCTCCACCTAGCCAGGAAAGTAAAACAGCAACTCTGGAGGACATACCAAGGTCTAGGGCCTGTACAAAATCTGATTTTATAAATATAAATATAATATAAAATATTGCTATGCATGCCATGAAATAGGGCCAGAGAACTGGAAAATCAAAAGAAGTGATATGTCAATAGAAAGCCACTCACTGTTAGAGAACATGAGAAAACCAGTCTATCCTGAACATGAACCATTACCCGTTTGGCTTGCATTTTGTTCCTGTTTTTGTTTTCTCTTCTTTGGACCTGTCTCTCAAATGAATCAAATAGCTGATAAGGTAAAGTTCTTTAGAAAATAAATCTAAACAACAAATACAGAAGAGATAACAGAGTTGTAGCAACATTTTTCAGTCTTGTAATAAAATAATTGACCTGCCTTATGAACATTAATGACTGTTAATATCATTAGATACAAGACTGATAGGAGAGTTTAATGTATGAATCAGGTTGAAGACATTTTATTTTATTTTATTTTTAGTTTATTTATTAGTGATTTGGTACAGGGTCTCACTACCCAGCTCAGACTCATAGTGATCCTCCTGTTTCAGCCTCCCCAGGGCTGAGATTACAGGTGTGCACACCACACTCAGTGTCTGTGGCTGGTTTGGCAAGGGGCTAGTGTGGCATGCAGTACCAGTGATCGCACCCAGGTCCTTGTGCTTGCCAGGCAGGCACTTAAACCACCGAACTATTTCCCCAGAACAGCATTTTATGTTTTAAAAATGAGCTCAGTGGATTATAGCACCTGCAAGTAGGCGCAGGGGCCGGGGGTTTAATCCCTAGGCCTGCTGTGCCAGCCCCTCTCCCGGGGACATGCTGAGATGGTGATTGAGACTGGGCGTGGTGGCACACACCTGTAATCCTAGTGCTTGTGAGGCTGAAAACAGGAGGATCACTATGAGTCCAATCTGTGTAGTGAGACCCTGTATACCTTGTACTAAAATACAGAAAATGAAGTAAAAGAAATGTAAAAGGCTTTAAACATACTGTTAATGTTTTCAAAAGAAAAAGGATTTTAATAAGGCAAATATTAACATTTGGCTAATCTGTGGTGGTAATTAAGCTTAATATTATTAGATCATTCTCTGTAATTTCTTATCTCTCCAGTATTAATAATTTATAAACTTTAAGTGGAACAATATTTTACACCTATAGAAGAAAAATTTGTGTTTTATATAAAGAGCCTTAATGTATTATTCTAGGCATGGGTGTGTTGACAGAAAGAGGTGGAAGAAATCAGGATTTACAAGGACCTATAGACACAGGCAGGGCTCCATTCTCCATCAGTATGAGTAAATTCTGAACTAACAGTATTAAAATTCAGATAATAGAAATACTTATTTAGCTTTGGAAAGAAATCAAAGGCAATAATTATCTCCTTCCTTTATCTATAACAACAATGCAAAAACAGATGACAAGCTACTAAAATGGTCTTGAATGTTTGCTGTTGCTCTTTACCATTAGTTTGGACAGCTGCCATATTATTGTTTCCATGGTGAGCTTTACATGTCTTTAAGACTGACCATCTGGAATTGTCTAGACCATTTTATCTCTGCTAAAAGTAGCTTCACCTCCAGCCCTACCGTCGACAGGCAGCTTCAGACAGGGACAGCTAATTTGACTGTGTACCAAGACTTTACCTGCTCCTGACACATCTATTTAGTGTCACTGATGTTGCCAGAGAAAGAAAAAGATAAAAAGAAAGAAATTCTGGAAGAAAGGGAGAACAAAATTCAGTTTATTTTCTATTGAAATTCCTGAGTAAGGGAAACAGCTAACGCCAATGAGTAAAATGAAGGTGAAATTTGAAATACTATGAATTAGTTTGATTTAAACATACAGTGAGCTTTAAAATATTTCTATCTCTTTTTGGAGCCTTTGTTTCTCCTTAGAAGGACAGGTATTATTAGTGATAGATTTAATATTTTGCTGTTTGGAAGTAGTTTATTTTGGCAGTATGGGATAGTAAACCCCAGGCTCTTCATACTGACCTATACCTGCAGTCCATTTTAGTTTTTATTTTGAGACAGAATCTCACTAAATAGCTAAATGGTCCAGGTTGGTCTCAGACTTTCAACCCTCCTGCCTCAGTCTCACAGAGTACTGGGACTATAGGCATGTGCCTCTCTGCCAGCTTGGGGCTACTTTCTTATGTACAGTTTCTTCTTTATAAAAGACAAAAACTCCCAAGTCTTAAAGGAATGATTATCTAATTGAAAAGCACGAGTTGTCCTTTCTGATGGCCCAGTGACCATTGCCAACACCATGCCACATGAAACTTCTTTGCAATAACTGCTCAAGTTCACTTAGACAATAAATCCTGACCTGGAAACTACAAAGGGGTGAGCTGATATAAATAAAATAATTCATTAAAACAAAATTTTATGAGAGATGATAATACTCTACAGAATATTGTAACACTGGAAATATGTAGAAAAAGCAATGTACAGCCATTAGCAGGTGATGGATAGTAACTTCATAAAGAGAAGAGAAAGAAGAGGGAGAAAGACCCGTGTGCTTCCAGAAGAAATCAAGGAGGAATCTTTCTAACTAAACCTCTGAGGTTTCTTTCAATCCACAGTTTCTGCCAGAAGATTCAAGCACAGATTTGCTGTTTATAT
Organism: Octodon degus; assembly: GCF_000260255.1. Taxonomy (NCBI): domain Eukaryota; kingdom Metazoa; phylum Chordata; class Mammalia; order Rodentia; family Octodontidae; genus Octodon; species Octodon degus. The sequence continues at coordinate 20,635,676 of NW_004524600.1, forward strand.
TTGACAAGCCCCCATATGCTGCTTTTTCCCTCCAAGCTTGTGCTCTGGCTTGCTGAGCCTTTGATTAGTTGAATATGTGGTTTTAAAATTGCTAAAAATGTCCTGAAGTCAAGCTCCTTCTTTTGGTTTTTATACAGTTGATAAAAAGGCCATTTGGGCCTCAACTTCCAAGGCATGCCCTGTAACCTTTAACAAACTGTTCCTTTCAGAAAAGAAAAATCCGTACACAGGGTCACTTGTTTTTCACTTCAATGCAAAGTCAAAGTCAGAGAAGAAAGAAATAAGATCATGGAAGCGACCCGCTATTCTTTTCAACTACCTCCATCCATAGTTAATAGGTTAGCTTTGGGATTACATGGAGCTACTGCAGGAGGCTTGATTGTCAATATGGCAGGAACCCCTCGAGGAGGTACAGAACTGGCACTAGCCACAGGAAGAGTTCCAAAGGGCAGTGATGTCATGGAGGTCATGGAGCTTCCTGTCGCAGTGCCTGGGAGACATAAAAGGTAGCTGATGGCTGGGGAATGCCACGCCCTCAGCATGTGCTGTAGGTCAGCACTTCAAGTCTCTAGGCTGTCAAGACAGCCCCCTCCCTTATTTGTGTCATTGTCCACCCCCAGAAGACAGGTACAGATACACTGCTTGAAAAGTGAAAGACAAAATGTAAACACTGAGCCCCAGGCTGGAAAAAGTGAAGTGTTTAAAGGTACTGGGGAAGGCACTTTTCTTTCATCTGCACTGTCTTCCCCCTCCTGCCACTAATTGTGTTGTTTTATATTTGCCATTTAATATCATACTCCCTTGCTTGGGGTCACTTTCAGTCCAGAGCCATCCTCCCTGGCACTGCAGCCCCCATTCTGTGACCCTCTGGTTGCCAAAGTCCCTGGGCAAATGCTATGCAGAAATTGAACACTGCCTCTTCCTAATAATGTCTCTGTCCATCTGATGGTAACAGGTGACTCACCTGCAGTGTTTGGATAAAGGATGACAAAGAAGTTCCTTCTGCCTGCTTGCCTGTCAAATGCAGAGGCTCCACCACTCCATGGAAAGTGGCACTGACATTTGTGTTTTGAGCACAAGACAGAACTTGATCTTTTGGCCTTTGCCAGAAGTAGAAGGCATTGATGATCCCAGGGTAGAGGCAGGTGGTGAGAGACCAGATGGGCTGAGATCCCAGGGGCAAGAGAATCAAAAGACAAGGACCTGCCCAGGGAAGGCAGGGAGGCTGTGACACAGGGATCTGAACCTATAGATCATGTTCCATTTCTTATCCACCATTTTCAAGCTAGAAATTAAAAGATAAAATGAATAGAATCTGGAGACAATGATTGCAGAGCACTGCATCAAGCACAGAGCTCTTGGGAGGGACCGTGTCTCTTGTGCTAGTCACAGGCCCCTGAAGCCAGTGGACAAGGGCCTGTCTCCCTAAGCACCATGAGACCAGGCTGTGTACAGACCTCACCCCAAAGTAGCATTGTTTAGAAGATTCAGGAATATGCAGACGGGCCAAGCCAAGGCCACACAATTTCAGGATGCTTTCATCATTCATGAGATGTGAAGTTGTTTTAATAGTATTTTGTAGATTAAATGTTATGTCCTCTTAGCTTCACGTACATGGTGAGGCACTTATTTCCCACCTTCTCCTTGGTGATGCTCCTTCTTGTAATGATCTCTGTGGCATCAGATAGGCTTACTGAGTGTTAGTCTTATGTTGTTCTGGCAATTTTTATAGAAACCATTGTCTATTTTTCTGATTTTCTTAAGTAAATGGATCATTGCAATCATGATGAAGATGTCTCAGCTTCTTATTTCTAGTTAAAGATTTCAAAGGATTTTGAGTGAATCATATAATTTTTATGGTTTATTGAATGACTCAAACTTGATGGACATAGACATATTGATCAAATTTTCCTTCTCCTTGTATTCAACCATGCTATGGAAAAAAGATTCCTCTTTATAAATTCCAAGCAGATACCTTGCTTGTAGGTAGTGAAAAGCTACTCCGAGGTATGCTTGTGTGACATTTCAAACTTACATTTCTCTTTCCCAGCACCTGGCAGACCTCAGCTGAAAGACATGGCTTTGGAAGGTTCATGATCTGTCCCTGCAGCATCTTCTCCTCCTTCTGAGTTCCATTCCTCTGTCTGCTTTGATGGTAAAACAGAAATAGGAGAAAGGGGGACAAAAGGTCTCTGATGTAGTGGCACTATCTGCAGTCCTCTCTGGCTGATGCTGGAGCATTAGCAACTAGGAACTTGGGGTCAAGGGCCAAATTCTGTCCAGCAAAAATGATTTGTGAGTTATCTGGGAGTTCTATTAGAAACTGCAGAAATTTGTCAGTTTCCTAAAATGGGAAATTTCCTCCCAAATGAACCAAGCTCCTCTACATAACCACAGTATGCACTGATGGTTCCTGCTTAGCAGTTTGGTCCTGAACGTCTTCTCTGCAGTAGACAGCTTTCTCCTATAGTAGGAGAGCAAGGTGACTTTATCCTGGCCTGTCCTGAACCACTACTGGACCAACAGGAAAACCACTCCCCCTTGGCCTTACCTGCAGGTGCAAGCTCACTCCTGCCGCAGCCCCATCAGCCTCACCGTGTCTCCACAGGGCTCTTTTCTCCTTGTCAAAGCATCACGGAAGGAAAGTCCTGCTATGTGTTGTATGAGGAGACATTCAACTAGGGAACGAGACTCCTGCCTTCTTGGGGCAGCTTTTCTCAGCTCATAGGAACATCTCTTGATGCTTCCCCTCCTTCACCATTGGAAATATTCTGTTTTATCACAGAGCCAGGCATGGTGGTGCACACTGTAATTCCTACACTTGGGACCGGAGGCAGGAGGATTGCTGAGAGTTTGAGGCCAGCCTGGGCTACATAGTGAGTAGAAGGCCAGCACATCAAGACCCTGTCTCAAAAAGACCAAAATAAAAATACAAATAAAAATAAAAAATAAAGCCAAAAGAATCTTATGAATGCCAAGAGATGAGTGTGATTTAATAGTAAATGACAGCAATGCTTTTATGATGAAATAATATAAAAGAAAATCAGAAGTACAGTTAAAAGTTGTGGTGCCTTGAGGAAAGCCACAAACTCCCTTTAAGTGGGGTGGTGGGTAGCACTCCCTTGACATGGCTTTTAGAAAGAACCTGGCAGGCAAAAACAGCTAGGCAGTGCAGGGTCCCGGCAGGACACGGAGGAAGAGAGAACATGGAGAAAAGCTTAGGAGCCAGGCCCGGCCCTGCTCCAGAGCAAGCCTCAACTCAGCTGCATCATCACCATACCTGTGCTTGTATAACCACGCACTCACTGGGTGTCTTTTTCTTTTCCCTCTTCAGGAAGAGGCAGCCAGAATTCTCGCCCACCAGCCAGTGTCCGTCGGCACATGTGCAGCTTTGAAAACCCCCACACTGCAGTGAATGTGTAAGAGAAGCTGCATGGGAAAATATAGTGTTTTGCCCCTTGCTTTCTCTCTCCTGGGTTTTTCTAACATGGAAACAGATGTGGTGCATGCCGTCAAGAATGAGGAAATCATGTACGTGCCATCGTTTGCACGGCTGCCTTAATTTGATTGTCCATCGTTCTTAAAAGGATACTGTCAAGTCGGTAGCTCGGCCTTTCTGCTTATTTTATGTTCCAGCGCAACCCTTCTTCTGATTCTGGAGGTTCACTTCTGTTTGTGACTCCCACTCACAGCCTACAAAGTGGATTCTCCCCCTTCAAAAAATTTGTCAGCTTCTTCCTGGCAAACAGCTTTTTCTTTTCTTTTTCTTTTTCTTTTCGCCTTTTTGCTGTTGCACAAATGTTTGACATGATCCTGTCTGCATTAAAGTAAGAAGCATCGCTTAAGTCGGTGGAAGCATTCCATCGTGGCAGTTTCAGGGGGTGGATGCCAACAGCAGCCCTGCCGTGGATCTCCCTAACCCTGGGGAGCACAAAACAAATGTTTTGTGAATCCCACAAAAAGTGAGGCTTTAAAAAAAAAAAAAAAAGGAAATGTAGTTGTGTTCCTAACTTTCTGGTTTTTATCAGATTTCCCTGTCTGATAAAAACAGTGCATGTTTGGTCCAATTTTTGACCTCTAGATCTTGACAGTGTCTCTTTAAGTTAACAACACCAAAAAAAGAGCATAAACCATGTTCAACCCATTGTGCACGGAGTCTGTGGTCATCTTCAGCTGTTCCTTTACAGCCCTTCAAACTCCTGGGAGAGTCAAAGGTACACATTCCTGCAGCAGGAGGGAGCCCACTGATGACGGGTCTGAGGCTTGAATAGCTCTTCCAATGAGCACAGCCAATTTGTTCCAATGTTTGCTACTGAACTGGCCCAGGGGCTGGTAAATGGGGCTGAAGTGTCTCTTCCTTTCACTCAGTGGAGTGCACTGGAGAGCCTGTAGTCTGCTTTTCTTCTATTCCCTTTAAGGGCCTAGATAGAGTATGTTTTCCACTGAAGCATCCTGATTCTCAGCAGGACAGACACGGTAGTTGTGTCAGTGTGCTTCAGGAGGTGGCAGAAGGCTCCTCATAACAAGGGCGGAGCCATTCTTCTATGGCTGGATGCATCTCTGGAATGCTCCCAGGTCCAAAGGCTTGAGTATTTCTTGCACCTTGGGGTGAGTCCGGCCAAGGACATGGCAAGGAGTTTCTAATTGTGACAGCTGCTGGCTGGCTGTCACGAGGGATTGATGGGAATGGGTAGACGTGCTAGTTCTGTCCTGACAGCAGGGCCAGAGAGACAGGAGAATCAACTGACATTTCTTGACTCCAAGGTGAGTGTCAGAATGCAAACATGAGAGCCAGATGAGGTACGTCCGTGGTGGGTGGCAGAAAGAACTCAAGTCTCAGCAAAGGTGACAGGCTGATCAGTAAGAGCTTTCCAATCAGGGTCTATTTAAGCTTTCCTTCTCAATGCTATAAAGGATCAGAAATAGATCAGTGGCTTTTTAAGGCTGTGCAGTGTAGCCTAAAAGTGGATATTTTTAGGTTTGTTTCTGCAAAATTAGAAGAAACAAAGAGGTATGTTCTTCCTGGTGACCTTCAGTTCCTACTATTTTTGTGAACAGCAAGGCAAAGGGACTAGTGCTGGAAATAAACGGGATCATTACTGGCTTCGGGGGTCTGCCTTGGCCCTGAGGAATAATCCCAGTGGAGCCACGTGACTGGCCTATATCCTTGGTGTGTCTTGAGGCCTTCACATGCAGCTAAATGTATCAAGTGACTTGCAATTAAGTTGACAAGGGCGGCAGCAGAGAACATAGAGCAAATGATGGCATTTGGCCTGAGCGCCTTCTGAGGCCGAGGAATCAAGGCGCATTTGCACTTCCTTACGGACATAACCACGTCTGCACACCTCTGTTCGGGTGAGGCTCTGTCACCACCCTGATGTCTTGATAAACTTTGGCGCAGGAGTTTCTTTTGTCAGTAAATCATGATTAAGTTGAACCAAAGACAATTCGTAACTTACTTGGAGAAAGTTTAGTAAACAGCAGATTTCTACAATTTATTTTGAAACTGGCTTGGGAATTTCCACAGAAGAGTAGACACTGTAGCCCAAACAATCAAGGGGAGACTTACGTACTGTGCTAATCCAGATGCGACATGTAACCTGTGGATTAATTAGCTTACTTAAGAACGCACTGGGTTTAATGAAGGCAGTGGGGTTTTGTGCTTTCCTTTGCTGTGGACATGTGATAGCTTGAGGACATGTGATAGGATTGATCTATATTTAAATGTTTTATATTGTAAATTTCAGACAGCCATTGATTCTCTAAATAGCTTATGATGATGTTAGAATTACAGGAGAAAAAGATAAAGTTCCTAATACTAAATAGTATAACCCCTGTGTAGGGGCTGGATGTAGTGACGCATGCCTGTAATACCACTGCTCAGTGGGCAGAGGCAGGATTGCTGCAATTCTAAGGGGAGCCTGCTTTTCTTTTGCTCCTTTTAAAGGCCTAGATAGAGTATGGTTTCCACTGAAGCATCCTGATTCTCAGCAGGACAGACATGGTGGTCATGTTGGTGTGCTTTGGGAGATGGTAGAAGGCTTCTCATAACAAGGCTAGAGCCTGTTACGAGTTACACAGTGAGTTCAAAGTTAGCCTGGACTACATAGCAAGACCCTGTCTCAACTGCCCCTTCCCCTAAAAATACATAATAGGAACAGAAGCCACCAAGTTCTCAAATAATAAAGGTTTCTTTAAACACACACACACACACACACACACACACACACACATTTAGAGATTCTCTACCTCCCAACAAATGACAAGCTAAAGTGCAACAAATTTTAATTATGACCAAATAGATGCATAGATTGGAGAACACATGCTGCATAAGCAGATTTTTCTCTAATGCATGCAAGAATTAGGAATGGAGCCAGTGGAAGTCCCTTGTATAGCAGACCACTTTGGGGTTGCCAGAAAAAAACAGAAGCCTGACTCAAATAGCTCCTGTGCCTGAGGATCTCCATGAACTGCCCCGCAGGCTGTGTGCAGTTGCCAGGTGCTGGGGCATGTGGGGAGTGCAGGGAGGCTCAGGCCACAGTGGTCCTTTGGGCCTGTCTCAGCCAGGTGAGCCACACCAGGTACAACATGGGAAGCAAAGAGCACTGACCCAAAGCTGGTCGCTTATGGGTTCTGTTTTTGGTGAGCTGTTCTCTCCATAATGGAATTCAATGGCAATTTCTACTTCCATTTGCATGTGATTTCCAAGAAAATAAATGTTTCACTCCAAGGAATGAGTCTCCCTTCCTCATGGAAGGGTCTCACAAGCCTGTGAGCTTTCTGCAGACTCCCAACTCTTATCTCTGCTGCGCAGCTCTGATGCCCAGTCTCTGAGACATGTACTCATGGAGCGTGAGGACACAGGTGTTGTGTAACCCTTCCCTTTCATCGGCTTCGGCGCTTCCCTCTGAGCTCAGGCACCCACCCACTGCAATTCCCATTTTAGAACTCTCTGGAGCAGAGAGCAGTGTACTCTGCAGATGTATCTAGTGCTTACTGGAACACATAAAACAGACAGTATCACTCCGAACGCCAGATACACTAATCTGTTTACACCACCCACTCTCAGCTCATCTCTAAAATGCTGTAAACATTGGATTTTGTGTTTTGGGGATTGTGATACTTATCTAATGAAAGCAAAACCAAAGCAAGATCCCGAACCTATTTGTAGCTGGAGCTGCTATCCCGGCCTGTCGAATTCTGCATGTGTTAAATATACATCATCCCTCCTCTAGGCCTGCCAGCAGCTTCCTCCAGTACTGTGATACCAATAAATACATTTAGCCCCCTGAGATATTTGGCCTGAATGTGCTACATTTGATCTTCAAACAGGAGATTATTTTAGGCTTGTCTTTTGAAGTTAAAAGGAGAAGGATAAGGTACTTTGTGACAATTATGTGATATGTTCTAAACCCCATTTCTTTTCTTAACATTAAGAAATACAGTAAAGTTAAATAATAGAACAAAGAAGTGCTGAAGCAGAAGATATTAAAGTTATCTGGAATTAAGCAGAAGTCTTATACCATAGTAATAATGAATTTTTATAGTATATACTCTATCGTGATGCCCATCACATATACATTTACACATATAGACATACATTGCATTTTATGTTTTTTCTCTTCTCAGCATCACAGCAATGAGTTCTCAGTGTTTTCAAATAGGCTACTCTAATTTCATGTCAAGACAGTTATGAAGCCTTTACTGGAACTAATGATAGTACTTAACTTTATTAATGATCATTAAAGTACCGAACACAACAAAAGGTAGTCAGGATTTATTTATATTTGCATCTCACAGTACACTTCATCAAAATAGCATTCATGGGCATTTAAAAACAAACTAAGCATGGCAGAACATTCCTATAATTCCATCACTCTGGGAGTGTGAGGCAGGAGGATTGGCCCTTTGAGCCCAGCCTGACCAAGGTAGCGAGACCCAGTCTCAGTCTAAAATATAAGAAAGGAGTTGGGCTATGGCTCACTGTGGAGGCCCTGGGATCAATCCCAGTAGCATGTGGACTAACACAAAGAAGTGGTACAATAGCTATAAATAAATAACCTCGATTCAGTCTAACAGCAATGCTGAAGGCAAGCATCAAATCATGGCCCATTCAGATTATCTATGGCCCACAAGCGAGAAGTGACTCATCCGAAATAGCGAAGTTTATACTTTGTGTGACACTTTTTCTCTACCGGTTCTGATTTTCTAGAAATAATTTCTTTTGACCTTAAAAAAAAAAAAAGTCTATTTTTTGTAATCTGATAAATACCCCGAGGCATGAGATCTTTTTTCTAATTAAACTGAAGTTGATCAAATCTAGAGCAAGACCCTGAGGGGTAGGAAAGCTGCTGATTTGGACAGCAATAGTGAAAATCCTTCATTACAAAACGTGAAGTTTGGGTTTGATGAAAACAGAGTACATGGTGATTACCTCTTCCTGCAAGATCACTACTGATGCTGTTTCTGTGTTGGCATATGCATGTAGTAATGGTATTATTAATACTGTTACTGTATGCGAGTATGCAGAGTAGAGCCACAATGGACTCCTGACTATGTGACTGAGGGAAACAAGGGTGTCACCTGGTGGCCTTCCAGGAGCCCAGAGAAACATCTTCCTGGTAGAAGAGGGTACTGGACAGTGTGTTATCAGGGCTCCCTAGCCTGACCCTGATCGGCGCTTCTGAGGTAGGTGTGAACCCCCCCTTGGGGGTCTTGGTTTTCTAAATACACACAATTAAGTGAAGACATATGACAGCATTTTAATTTAATGATTTTATTAATGGCTATTACCAAGTAGGCACTTGAAAAAGAACAAGACCTTTCTGCTGCAATTGAAATGGATGTAAATCAGTGGGTGGGAAGCCGTATGTGGGGGAGGTGAGAGTCAGTGGGCTTCATGGGCTTTGAAAGAGCTGCATGGGATGCATAGAGAAATGGTGTACACAGCGGAAGGCACAGACAACTGAGGAAGGTGGAACTGGGAGGGGAGCTTACCTGGAGTTGTAAACCTGGAAGAGGAAGATTCTGATTTTGCTTTTGGCTGGAGGGGTGATTTCATTCTTGCTAGGGACACTACTGTCCTGTTCTTTACTTGGTTCAACTCAGAAGAGGCTATACCAATAAGACAGTGTGGCAGTTATAAAATTTGAAAAGTTAGAATTCGTAGGCATTTGTACATTGCCAAATAGCATATGAAATATGTATTTGAGAAAAAGTTGTTTTTGATGTAATAGTTTAGAGTGAGACTTTTTCTTAGATAATTAAAAACACAGGCTGAATTATCATATAAGTAGAAGAACAACGTTCTCCCCTATAAATAATAAGGTCAAATTTTTAGCTGTTGTATCAATTGTACCTCCCTATGTCCAGATTTTTCCAGACTATGTATCAGATTTTCTACACTAATGTGTACTTATTTGGCTCATTTCACTTTTAAATATTACAAAATATGAAATGTCAAAGTATTAATCTCATCATTAATGTGGCAGTCATATCATTTTGAAGCATTTAGTCCTGTTTCTTCAAAATGATTAAATAAATCATTATGCCATTAATCATTTTCTGCTTTTTCCCAACAAAAGAATATGAAATGGAATAGTCTATTTCACACCTCCATATAAAGAAAAAATGTTCATTTTTCTATTCCTTTAAATGTCACAAATGCATTCTTATTGTGCTACTTTCTCTGTTGGTTTAATAGGTATGAAGGGGGAAAAAGCAAAGTCCTAAAAAACCCAGGAAAGATGATTTCCTTTAAGTATTAGCACTGTTCTTATTATTAGAATGTGGTGGCAAAGTACTACCATCTGCTAAAAGTTATACAAGAAGTAAGTGAAGTAAAAAAGACCAGAATTATTAAAATACACAGATTTGAATTTGTGATGAGGGTGCACAGGGGATTTCATTTTCTTCCTCAGAGAGACATTGTATTGGGTGGGTTTTATGAGGGTTTCATGAAGCTGAAACTTGGTAAGACAAGAAGACTCCTGGGACCCTAAAACTGTTCCTTACTAAGGCTGAGGGAGTAATGATCCGGGGTTGCTGCTCTCTCGGGATCTTCATTTTGTCTCATTTGTATCAAATGAAAAGATATTTTTTTAAAAACGAAAACATCTGTGGGAGGGCTAAAGCCCAACTTGAGCATTAGCATTTTGTTCGCTGTCCCATTCTGTTTTCAAACAGGCCTAGCTGAGTATTCCCAACTACTTTGTGAAAATCTCATCCGAGGCACTGCGAGCCGCGGTCCTCATGTGAACGGTGATCCACCGAATGGGTCGTGATGTTTATAAACAAAGACAGTGGAAAGCGATGAAACGCCTTAGTCAGTCACGGGTGTAAGCTTTCCCATCCTCTGCTCTGTCATGGCACAAATGCCCTGTGTGCAGTCAGGAACACTTTATGCGTCAGAATGGGCAACTGAGAGGGTCTATTTCACAATTCCAAGGAACAATGACAGTAGCTTTACGTGTGGGTTTTAATTTTCTCACAGGCTAAAGTCATTATGCTCTGTTGTCAATAAGTAACTAAGAGTTTTTACTTTCTTCCACCAGTTCGGGAATCACCACAGGACTGCATATGGATAAACACTGTTTCCTTAGAGTGCATGTGTGGAGTGACTTGGAGGGCAATTCTGAAATCTTCCAAAATAGCTGTTTCTGCAACACAGACTTTTCTCCCTAACAGCTTCTCTCGGAGTCAGTGTTTCCTTTCTTGGCGTGGGGCACACGCCCTGGCTGCAGCTTCACGGGCAGCCTCCTTCATAACTGCAGTTTGGTGGTTGGATTGTAGGAAGGCGGCCTGGGGAGTGAAGGAGGGGCTGAGGGCAGGAGGTGGGGGGACATAGCACTGAGTGGGGCGTGTGGGACTGATGCCTGTGTCCAATCCCTTGTGCATGTTCTCTCTGCAAATAAACCCATCTCTATTTTATTCATAGTTCTAATGGCAAGTCTGTGTCATGGTCTGAACCAGGTGGAAGACAGGTGCCCAAGGGACAGCACACGTGGCACCGCCTCTCTGTGCACGTGAAGACCAATGAGACGGCCTGCAACCAAACGGCCGTCATCAAGCCCCTCACTAAAAGTTACCAGGGCTCCGGCAAGAGCCTGACCTTTTCAGATACCAGCACCAAGACCCTGTACAACGTGGAGGAGGAGGAAGACTCGCAGCCTGCTCGCTTCAGCCCTCCGGGCAGCCCTTGCTCGGTGGCACCCCGCCAAGCGCCCTCCGCGTCCCGCCTGAGCGCGGAGGAGACGCCCCTCTTTCTGGCAGACCCCGGAGTCCCTAAGGGCTTGCCCCCTCCTCTACAGCAGTCTCCCCAGCAGCCACCGCCCCAGCCGCAGTCGCTGATGGACCAGCTCCAGGGAGTGGTAGGCAACTTCAGCGCGGGGATCCCAGACTTGCACGCGGGGCTGGGCGCGCCTGGGGCGCAGGGAAACGGGCTGCGTCCCCTGTTCCCGCCCCCTCCTGTGCCACAGCACCTGCAGATGCTGCCGCTGCAGCTGAGCCCCTTCGGGGAGGACCCCGGCTCCCCGCTCGGCGAGGACGACGATGACAGCGACAGGTTCAAGCTGCTGCAGGAGTACGTGTACGAGCACGAGCGTGAAGGCAACACGGAGGAGGACGAGCTGGAGGAGGAGGAAGAGGAGGACCCGCAGGCGGCCCGCAAGCTGACCCCCGAGGCCTCCCCGGCCCTCACGCCCCCATCGCCTTTCCGAGACTCGGTGGCCTCTGGCAGCTCGGTGCCCAGCTCGCCCGTGTCGGAGTCCGTGCTCTGCACCCCGCCCAACGTGACCTACGCCTCTGTCATCCTGAGGGACTACAAGCAGAGCTCGTCCACCTTGTAGTGAAGTTTCCCCGGAGAAGCGAGAGAGCCAGAGAGCTGGATTCCCTCCAGGGTCGTGCAGAAAGTCAGGAGGGGCGGAGAGGAGGGCAAGGGGAGACAGCTGCTGCCTTTGGGAAGAGGAGGGGGAGACAGCACACAGAGACCCAGGCCAGGATGTTGGTTCTTGAATTACTCAGAAGCCACCTTGAGGAGGGAAGAGTTCTGACAAAGCACAATTCCATATGGTATTTACTTTTAGCGCAAATAAAAATAAATAAAATCAACAAAATATAATCCTTTGGCACAATCGTGCATCCGTATATACACTCGCACACTTGGCCATGCTTGGAAAGGGACAGCGCCTGTCAACGTGCCAGCTGAGTGACCCACCAGCTTGTGTCAGGGCATCCAGGGTGAACAGGGGAGCCAGACTGAGGAGGTGGGGACAGGGAGGGGACCCTGGGACTAGGTGGCCGGGCAGCAGCACATCCTGAGATGTGCTCCTTGTTGGGCTCACAGACTACTAGTGTTCAGGAGACTCGGAGGTGACCCTGCTGGGGCCTCTCAGCTCCTCTGCTGCGAGGCGGTGTCAGTCTTGCCATGGAACTTGGAGAAAGGTGCCAGGCACCCAAGGCTCTCTCTCTCTTTAGAAAAAGAAGATTAAGAACAAAAATCTCACCAGGAGCTTCATTGGGAATCCTATGGGGGAAAAAAGAGAAGATGGGACCAGCATGGGTCCTGGAGGAAAACCAGTCTGCACAACCCCCTTCTCATATTTGATGCTTCTTATTGGTAATGTTTGAAAAAGACAAGGAGAGCCGATGCTTAGAAAGTAGCTGGGACATATGCCGATTATTTGTGCTTGGGCCAAGTGGACTCACCTTTACCCTTCAATTAAAACAAACCATGTGGCAGAAGTGTTACCTTCCCATTACTGTAGCAAATAGCATTAGCCAGTTGGACTTTTAAGATTAAGTATACGTACATACGCTGTGGTGCCATTGTTTCTCCTACGTACTACAGAAACAAATCTATCTCTAAACCTAAGGGTGTACTCATAGCAACTATTACCGGCTTAACGACAAGTAGTTCTTTCCTACTGTCATCAGAGTCCCTGTAACTAGTGAGTGAATGTGTTCCTGAGTCCTTGTGTACTTGTAACGCTAAAACTTGTGCAACATAATGTCAACCTACTGCAACTACAGGATCGTCTTTTTGGATAGAGTACAGATATTTTTTATGTTCCAGTAATGTTTTATATATCATTGTCCCCATATCTGAAGAAGTTCTTCGAAGGTTTCAGTGCTATGATCCAGTGTTTTTCATATGAAGTCCAGATGATAATTCTTCTAAGATGGAATTATTTTTCAGATATTTTATGATGTGGGAATGTTATTAATGAAGTAGTTTGAAAATTTATTATATAAAAGATCACAAAAACTGTGGATGACTATAAAAGATACATTTTATAAACTTGCACACATCATTATTAAAAACATAAGACTGAAAAGACATTATTTAGATTACTTCAGGTTATTTTAGTTTTTTAAAAAGACTTCCCATAGCTAATTGAACTTTATCTTTCTCTAGCATAAAACATCCAACTCTAGTTATGATTTCTAAACAATTGTTCGTTAATTACATTTTCGCTTTCTTTTAATTTTTATTTTCCTATTGTCTTATTCTTATATTTTTGCTCATACCTTTTCTTTATGATTCCCTCACTTGCTGCTGTGTAATATTCATGTACATATAATGCAATTATTCTATTTTTGTGCTTCTTTATTATCTTCAATAAAAGAAATTTTCTTGGTATTTCTGGTATTTATTTCTTCCATTATTTGCAGGATGTATCCTGGCCCTTTAAATGTCTTTGTTTCTGCCTTATGCTTAGTTATATTTTTAAATACTTTCTTCATATTGATGCTGCCAATGATGCTGTTGATTTCTTAGCCAAAAATCATATTACAGAATTTAAATATAGACAGCATTATTTACTCAGAATTTAAAGAACTCCTACTTTGGAGCCTTGTTTCTTATGTTTTATCATGTTCTATTGAATTCAGTCAGTTCTATCAAGAATACACAGTCTTTCCTTTACAAAAATCATTTCAAAATACCTTTACTGAAGAGACCTCATAACTAAAATATGAGTTTCCATTCCATGTTTCCACTGTAATGCAGCAGGATGACAAAAAATGGATGATTCCAGCCCTTAATAGACGAATTTCTATGAGTAGGCTTTCTAGCAGGATGATAGGTGTTATACTCTACTAGTGAAACCTGGCCTTTTAATTTTAAAGCCACTAATATATATCTTTAATATTTGAGTACTTGTGCATTGAGAGTTTTTAAAAGTCAAATTAGATAAAGAAAATGATTTCTATTGAACTAATGTAAGATATTAGTTTGTCCTGAGGTTTTGGTCTGAGACATTTGGTGAACACAGTTAATACTAATTACAGCGTTACTCTGAATGCCTACCAATATCCTGGTCATGAGTTTTCCTACATAATTAGAGTATGAGCTCTTATATCATAATTAATTAAAAGCTGGAGATGTACACATATGTACTCTGTACCAAAATGGCAGAAACTCTCCATCTTAATGTACGTGATTATATAAGTTGTTTTGCTTCTTGTAAAAGTGATTTTCTTTGGCTTGTTACTGCCTTTTGTCAAATAATCTTGATAATGCTGTATAATAAATATTTTCTATTTATTAAATGTGTACGTCCCTCTCTAAACTTTGTCTTACTGTAATAGAAATGGACCAATCTAAGAAATAATTCCTATGGTTTAATTTGGCTGAGGACACTCCTTCTAGGTAAAAGTTGGAGAGTGCCACGAAAAATCTACAGAACAGGTAGGTGACAAAGGAGAGAAAAGTTTATGAAAGTAAGATTAAAATGTTCAATGCCCATGGCAGATATTTTCATTCATGTTTTTGGTGGCTTGATAACCTCTGGATCTACAGGGGAGCTCAGGGGACAAAAGGGCCCCAGGCTCCACCTTTGATGCCTTCATGCCCTACCAAGTTCCTGTCTGCATTTCCCACTTTGGAAGGAATTAGTTTCCCACTCTGTTGATGTTCTTCTGTTCACATGA
>NW_004524600.1:20651826-20661321 GCF_000260255.1 Octodon degus
TATATATGATCTTAAAATCTAAAACTTCTAAACCAGGGTCTTCCAAACAAATTGACAACTCACAGCAACATGATCTAGGTTAAAATATACACAAGGAATAACACAATGTTTTCTTTGGGAATTTAACAACTTGAAGATTACCCAAAGTTGAATCTAGGTCTTGGGGGACTGTGATGCTTGTACTAAGCAACTGAGCTACATTTTTGCTGCATTAAATGGTTTTGAATAATTATATCTACACTATCGTTGGTTTCATTCATTAAAACATGTAGGGTGAAAAACAAGAGAAAGCATGCCAGCTAGTTAAGGGTTCAATAATGTGTGATTTTTATTCTCTTGCTCTGAATGCTTGTATTGGGCGAAGGGAAAAAAGAACAAAAAAACCTCAAGATTTAAAACTGGGCCTCCTGTGTGCTTTGAAAAGAAAAATCAAAACCAAGTGTCCACTAACTTGCTTAGGCAAAGTAGGCCTAGTGGGTCTGTATCTCAAAAATTGGTTTTATGTGGGAGATGGAAAATATCCACTACCTGTTTCCAGAACTTAGCAGAGGGCAGTAGACAGTCCTTTTTACCCAAACACCAGGCAGCAGTTTAAATGTGACAAAGGTCAATGTGGAATGGAGATGTTTTAAACACAGCTAAGAATCAGCAAATCTAATACACTAAAAATCATGAATACATATTGAAAGAAAATGCACAATACCATAAGAATTTTGAGATTTTGATTTGAAAGTAATCTTAATGCTATTAAGTTCACTAATATGCTACTTTAAATACTCAATCCTATTTTATCTAAAACATACACTGCAAACATACAAATGTCTGTTCTCTCCACATGTCAGTGCCCATTTGTATCATGGTTTGAAATGGGAGAATAAATTTCTTCCCCTTAGTCTGCCAGTCAGTAGGTGTTTCTTTACAGTTTACTTTAGCAAAATTCATACAAAATAGTAATTAACAATGATCTTCTTTACTTGTTAACTCACAAACACCTTCAAAACTTCATTTTGTTAAAGTTTCTGTACTAAAATATAGAAAAACTGAACTACACAAATACTGAAAAGTTAAAAATTCCTTAATTTTTTCTTCCTGGTACCACTACCACAATTTACAGGGCAATATGCCTGACGTAATGAAAAGAAAGAAAAAGACAAAGCTACAACACATAAAAGACTGAATTGACACTACAATCAATAGCTGCAGTTTTTGCAAACTGTGGCTATGACAGTCCTGAACCACAAAGATTTCCTGTTTAAGCTGCAGTAACTTTTCTGACTATGGATCATCGTTCCTTCTGTGGCAGATTTTTACAGTTCCTCTAATGCATTTGGGATGACTGTCTCAAAGTAACCTGCATATTTCCTGACAACTCCTTGCTGTCTCTCCTGCCAAGAACTGTAGCCCTTTTCTGTTGTTTTTTAAAACCTTCTGCTACCATATCTACCACTTCCACCACCAGATCCATAACCACCTCCATAGGGACTGCCAGAGCTTCTTCCACCAAAGCTGCCCCGCTTCATGGGTCCATAGTTTGTCTGCTGCTGTCCACCATAATTTCCAAAATCATTATAGTTCCCACCACCACCATAGTTACCATGACAATATTTCCTCCTTCGTTGTAACCATCATATCCTCCTCCTCCACCACCATATCCACCACCTTGATTTCCATATCCTGGTCCACCACCACCATACCCTCCTCTACTACTGTAACCAGGACCACCACCATAGTTTCCACCATCACCTCCAAATCCATTATATCCACCATCACCTCCTGCATAACTACCTTTGCTGCCACCTCCTCCACCACTGTAACCTCCTCTTCCACTAAAGCTTTCACCACAGCCAAAATTCCCTCTACCACCTCTGAAGTTTCCTCCACGACCCACAAAGTTGCCAGATCCACCTCCATGGCCTCTTTGTGATCCAGCAGACTGCATTTCTTGTTTAGAAAGGTCCTTCTCCACTTCACAATTATTCCCATTAATGGTGTGGTATTTCTGATGCGATCAGGCCTGTTCAGGGTGGTGTGGCTGTAGATAATAGTGTGGTACTTCTGAAGAACAATTTTATCAACTGTGTCGTGACCATCAAAAGTTACAAAAGCAAATCCTCTCTTTTTCCACTCTGCCTGTCTTCCATAACTTCTATGGTTTCAATCTTGCCATATTTTCCAAAGTAGTCTCTCAAATTATATTCTTCTGTATCTTCTTTAATAGCACCAACAAAAATTTTCTTCAGTGTTAGATGGGCACCAGGCTTTACTGACTCCCCTCCAGAACAGCTCTCTTTGGTTCCACTACATGCCCATAACTTTGTGCCATTGAGCACACATTGCTGCATCCACCTTTTCAACACAAGAATAAGTCACAAAACCAGAGCCCTTGGGGCGTTTTGTTTGAGGATCTCTCACTACCACACAATCTGTGAGTGTGCCCCATTTCTCAAAGTGTTCTCTTAAACTATCGGTAGTTTCAAAACTCAGACCACCAATAAACAGCTTCCTCAACTGCTCTGGCTCCTTTGGATCATGGATCCCTCCCCGCTCCCGCTCCCGTGACAACCGCGACAGCCAGAGTCGGGCTGGGGGCGACCGGGTGGCGGTTTTACTTCCATTTTGAGACCGGACTCGACTCTTTCAACTCGAATTCAATAATAACAGAAGCATTTTTATAAACCTGTTTCGTTCCAGACACTGGGCACTGTTAGAAAGGCTGCTATATGGAAAACAGAAATAACTTGCCAAAGTGTCTACTGGTAAGTGGCCTGGGAAGCCAGCTTTTCAGAACCTGTGAACTCATATTCCTCTCCAGAGGAAGTATGTAGGAATAAAGTCCTTTTGGCTTGGGATCATTTTTCCTTGCCAATTTCTGAGCCCTGGGGACAGAGCAGATATTCTGTAAAGGATTGTTGGGAAAGAAATACTAGCAAGTGAGTGTGGTAACACCAAAGTTACCCCGGCTCAGTCCCCTGAAGATTTATCTCAAGAGCCTTTTGGGGTCTACCTGCCGATCTTGATTCTGCCAGCTGAAATACCACATACTTTATTTATTTTTAATTTTTTTTTTAATTTTATATGTTTAGTATAGGGTCTACAGGGTTTCACTACATAGATTGGACTGGTGGTGATCCTTCCTGTTTTTCAGCCTCCCAAGTGCTGGGATTATAAGCATGCCACCATGCCCTGTCTCAATTGTTGTTTTAGCATGCTCTGGGGACTGGGCAGGCACAGTGGGACAGGGATTTTGCCCCCAGCCCCTGTGTCTGCCTAAGCAGGCACTTTAAATCCGTTGACCTATCTGCCCCCCCACACACTTTAATCTGAAAAAACAAACACCTCTTTTGGTTTGAAGAAGACCTGTCCTATTTTGCGTCAGGTCCCTCTTTCCTGCAGAAGAGGAGATAATACCTAACGTCCACTAAGCTCAGCCAGGTGTAGGAGACAGCATCCTCTGCAAGAGAACTGTGATAAGAGGAACCGGGAAACCACCTTCAGGAGCACTACGTAAATCATTCACCAGGAAAGCAAGTGCCTGAGCTCCCTTCCTCACAGACATGCAAATCTTCAAAGCAGGGAGCAACTTAATTTGGGAGTTGAGCTAATCACACCATACACAAGAAACTGCTTTCATTTTCACAAGGTGTTGCTTGAGGAAGCCTTGATAGAGTCTTAAAACCAGAAGTAGACTTAGAAGTGATTAAAAATGAGCTCTTTCCTCATTAGAATTCATTCTCCTGTGTCCTATTTTGTGTCATAAAAGCAAGAAGTCATTGCTGATAGGTGGAATTGGCCTACTGTCCCTATTGCCTAAGATGACTGTGCCAAGGCAGAGAGCCCTGGATGCTATTTCAACATATTCAAAACAATTTGCAAACCCATGCAGCAGGCCAGAGAACAGAACCTAGGTACAAATATAAGAGGAAGAGATTCCAGGAACCAGAACTACTTAAAGCAAAGACTAGCAAGGGCTTCTGAAAAAATTCAAGAGATGTAATACTGGGGATTGAATTGAGCTTTTGGTGGCAACTACAGAGCAATTTGTTTATAATCTGGGTTTATTTTAACCCTCTGCTTAAGTATTTACAAAGACTAGGATTTTGCATTTCATAACAGAAGGCCATAAGTATTAGAAAATTCATCTCCTTGAGTTGAAACTTGCTTTTCTTTATTTTTCCTAAAGCTCTTCCCTTTACAAAAAGTGCAAACAAATTTAGCTCATTCTGTGGATAACTTCCCTTCAGCAATTTGAATATAGAGACTATTTTTGTGTGATTTATTCTGTGAGCTAAAGGGATTCAATTCCTTTCATTGTTACCTGTCGTCTTTGTAGTCCGGCCACATTTTGAGCTCACACTTAGTTCAGAGCCAACTCTAACACACACTTCGTGTTCTGTGGAAAATAGATACAGATCTTAATAGCTTAAAGTTTCTCCAGAAACAGAGCCTGAGAAGAAGACTAGAATGCCAATTAGGCATTAAGGAAGCAATTCCTGGAAACTCTGGTAGGGATGTGAAGAAGAGAGGTAGCCAGGAGTGAATGGCCACTGCAGGGCAGGTGACTGACCACGCAGGTGGGAGGAGTCACTCCTCTTGGGGATGCTGGAAAAAATGAAAGACATGTTTTGCAGAGGTGTTCCCCACTCACAAGGCAAAGAAATTAGGGGCATTTATCCACCCATTCCTTTTAGCTGTGCTCGGGTTCCTGGGAGTGCATACCCATTCCCAATCACTATCAGGATGTCCTGGTGCAGGCTCCTTGGTTCTATTCTCCAGAGAAACACGTCATGCAAGAGCAGCAGATGCTCAGAGCTGGATATACTTAATGCCATCCTGCATGAGCAAGGTGAATGCTGGGAAGATGTGGGAGGGAACAGAACAGCAACAATTGAAGGTGTGCTTAAGGAAATAGAGAGATACATAAGTGATAGAAATGTAGGTGATAGATATGTAGGTGATTTGTGGATAGATGGATAGATGGATAGATAAACAGATAGATGGATAGATAGATGCATAAAGGGATAGACAGATAGAAAAGAGTCAGAGATTAAAATATCAGTACAGACAGAAACTTGAAAGCAAAGTGCCATAGTATACAAAGCAAAGATGAATTTTGAATACCAGCTTTGGGATTAGACACTTACAAATCACCCAAAGAGACTAATTCTTTTTATAACAAATATCACAAGGGAAAACTGAAGAATCACTTGTTCTTTTAAATAAGTAGGTAGTTAGCCTTTGGGTGATTTCTTTGCAATGAATTTTGTCATTTTCCTATTATAAGAGTAAAAAAAGTGCACTATAGAAATTATCTAACTAACGGTAAACATTTGAGTCACATCACCCAACTATGATCATTCTACTTACTTTCTATTCTTTCCAGTGACCATCATATAGGTTCTGTTTTAACATCATGAGAATCATCTTTCTTTTATAATTGTGCTTCTTGCTTTTGGTTTTAGCACTAGGACTTATAGGAGCTCCCACTTGATCAGAAGTGAAGAATTTTCTATCTATGGAGTTAGGCAGTGTTTCCCACCTACACAAAATACAATAACCTTTTGAAAACTAATATCAGTTCCCAACTGAAATAGAAATATATTCTGATCATAGCTGACAGGGAGGAGGGCCATGTAGAGACCAGGGTATGGACAGTGACAATTGACTGTCTGAAAGAAGAGGGAGAAAGCAATGCAAAATGAGAACAGAATTAGGGCAAATGCACTAGGGCATGAGTGGTCAGAGGAGTGATCAAAAGCATCGGAACTGGTGATCAAAAGCATCAGAGTATACTGTGACAGAGAGCTTCACAGTCCAGTGATAGGAATGGGTCTGCATGGGCCCAAATTCTGCTGAAGGCCCAATGTCCTTTACTCTGACTCACCTCCACTTACCTCTCCACTCCCTTCCAGCACATGTGAAATTTAGGAAAATGTGGATCTGAGTGTGGGTTGGGGGGTGCTCCTTGGCCTGAAGTAAAACACTGTCATTTATGGAGGGCAGAGGTCCTGCAGACAGCTGATTAGAGGGCTCAGCTGACAGCACAGAGTTGAGTGGTGCTCAGGGCTAAGTACACACAGCAGAGGATCATGTAGAACTTTGGCTCTTAGCCACCACAAGGAAGAAAATCTCAAAGGATGCTAGGGGTCAAGGGTGAGCCCATGCCAAGCCAGGAGGCTTGAAGCCAAGAGGAGCCGGACACATGGCTGTGGACAGATGCCAGGACAGCTGCAGGAATAATAACACATTCACAGGCAGAAGGGAACCTGTTCATCAGCAGCTGAGAGTGACAGGGTAGAGGTGAGGCAGGGCACAAAATGCACCAAAGGCAGTGTTTGCCTCTTCCAGGGACTCAACAGAATGCTATGTAGCCTTTGCCCATGGGCTTAGGGTACATCGCTGAAGTGACCTGCTTAGAATTCAGTGTCAGAGCATGAAAGGCACTTCTTTCTGAGATCAACACACCACCACCTATGATCTAGTCCTCTATTGATAGATGCTGATGATTTTCTACTTCTTAAATTCTGTAAGTAGTATGAGAATCTACATCAGGCCAAAAGTTTTATATATGTATACTGTGGCTGATTTCTAAAAGTGTTTGATCAACTATTTAATAATTATATGCTCTTTCCAAGTAGTATATATTTTGCATCACACTTGATCTGGTGGCATCCTTTAAGATATGATTTCTTTCTAAAATGTAAAGCCCAGAAAGATAAATTTGCTTCCCTAAACTCCAAAACTAGGAATTATGCTTACTAGGAATAGAAAGCCCACATTCATTATCACCATTCCATCCTAAAGCTATGCTAATAGAGAACTTGAAACAAACAAGTCCCTTTAGCTTGAATCTCAAAAAATACAAATTTTATAATGCCTATTTTAAAATCACCAGTTTAAAACCAGTATTAATCATCTCCCAAAGAGGTTCTAGAGTTCTAGATTTAGGGACATTTTTCAAACTACAGAAGCGGAATTACCTCTGCACATTGACTCCTCATAGAAAGCCCCCAAGAGAAAAAAATTTCACCTCAGGTCATTTGATTGTAGTAATTCATAATGATATTAGAAAAATGAATGAAATTAAGTAGCCAAATAAAAATCTTATTCTATGATTTTTAAAATATAATAATGTAGTGTCATTCTAAACATAACACATTTACTTAGAATTTCTTAAAGGTCCCTTTTATTAATTGGTCATTATTGCTCTCAGCATTTTTACTATGAGATTTGAGGGTAAAGATTAGTGAAAATTATTCCTCTCCTGCAAAATTTCATGAGTGAATAGAAAAGCAGTTAGCTAAATTCGACAGTTCTAAGATCGAGATCAACATCGCGCGGCTATCACTAAAACTTCAGTCTATATGCTGTTCTTTTCAAACTGAATCTCTCTGTCCTCATCTCTATATGTCTGCCTCCCTCTCTCTAGCTCATGTTGTGGTCCTGTTGACCACACACAGAGGCTCAGTTCTCATCATTAAGAAAATAACTTACTCAACAATACACTATACAAATGTTTCTTTCGCTAGAATCAAGCTATATGTGAGATTTAAGAAAAAAAAATATACACTATACGAAGCATAAGTTGGAAAGCTTTGCACTAAAAGTTGTCCTGTCTTGGGTAAATTTCTGAGCTCCTTCAGACCTTAGCATTGTTTATCTCTAAAATAATGAGTTTGAAGCATATAGAAGAGTAAATATATTACATATTAGGTGCCTCTCTGCCCCTAGTATTATATCCTTGATGTGGTTTAATACATAAAACTAAATGAAACAGGTGTGTATTATATTAATCAGGATAGACAAGGTTATATTAGGAAGGAAGAAAAGAAAGAAGGGAGAAAAGAAGGAAGGAAGGAAGGAAGGAAGGAAGGAAGGAAGGAAGGAAGGAAGGTGAACGAGAAAAGTAGGAGAAAGTAAATCTTGATGTCTTAATAAAATAACATTTATTTTTTGCTCTCACGAAGTCACATGAAGGCTGAGCAGCCCTCCGCCTCCTTTAGGCTGTGATCTGTAATTCACTGCAGCAAGAAGCTGGTATGATCTGGAGGCTTGTCCTCGATGTTGGAAGACACCAGGGACAGAAGTTTTTGCCTGTATTTCCTTCTTCACAGCTGTGCTTCAGAGCTCAATCATGTGACACCTGAAAGCTCAGTGCAAGGGACGTTAGCCACAGTGGGGAACACATTTCATCTTCTGTGCTGCAGCTATGAGATCAAATCACCGTCTGGAGACACTGTGGCTTGGATATAGTACCAGCCGGCCTAGGGGCTCATCCCTAACTAATGATGATGCTCAGACACAGAGTCCAAGGAATATGCCTCCCACCTTAATGTCCTTCTGAATTATACAGCACTCCGTCTCCATCCACTTTCAGTAGTAATCACTATGCACCAGACACTGAAAATCTTTTTCACTTGTTTTCTTTTTTTTTAATTTTTAATTTTTTATCTTTTATTTATTTTAATGAGAAAAAATAAAATAACAATGAAATAGTTTCAAAACAGGTTAGTATGACAGTTATTAAAATTAATACATTGCATATTGTTGTCTTTGTAGCAGTTATTCAGAGGACAAGATGCAGATCTGTTATCTTGTCTAGAAAATATTAGTACAAACCTTTCTTCTCATTGCACTAAAAGAAAGTAGCTGTTTATCCTATCTTGTACATACATATTTTTTCACTACAGAACAGTCCTTTATTTATAGCCCTCTTTTTTGTTTTGTTTTGTCACAGATGGAAAAGTTACATTTTTATATAGGTTTTGCTTTAACTTGGTCTTAACTATCCAGCAGAAAAGTGTAACCATGAGGTATAAAAGTAATGTCATATTAATATGCTGAGCTATTAAAGGCTCAAGTCAACAGCTTCTGACATTGCCAGTTCTGCTGATGACTCACTACTACTATGGACTATTGGACTATATTGGGTTATTTTGCTGAATTCAAGTACCTACAATCTTTAGACTGACTTCAGGTATGTGAAGGTCCCTTAAAGACTTCACTCGTTCTCTTTCTTCAGTTTTTCACTATAATACCCTATCCTTTTCCATTGGCCCCATGGTTCTGCATATCAGAAAATTTCAACACAGCTTTCTGCCATCAATTCTTTCTGCTTAGCACAGCTCAGTCTGAAAGTAAAGACTGACATCACAGGTACCACCCCAAGTTCCTAGTAACTAGAGCTGGAAACAACAATAGACCCATGGTCATGACATAGGTAACTATAAGTAGTAGTTAGGAGAAACATTTTTAAACTATGGGAAGTCCATTAAGACTCTTAACTTTTTCATCTTTCTGATTTCCACCCCTTGCTCCAGTGCAGTTTCAGAGGTGCAAGTTCTGAAAATCAGAGAGATGCGAGATAGAATGAGGCCCTCAACCATGATTCACAGGTGCAATACCACTAAGCCCAAAGCAGAGGGAGAATGTGACCTACTGGCACTTGCAGCACAGGTTGGGCTGCTGCACTGGCCTTCAGTGGTGTTCAGCACATTG
>NW_004524600.1:20662381-20676384 GCF_000260255.1 Octodon degus
TTGCCAGGCAGGCATTTATGCCATTGTGCTGTCCCCTCTGGCTAGAGTCCTTTTCTTTCCCGAGACCTTCACAGTACAAATGAGCATCTCACACTATTTAACACATTCAATTGTCTGTTTCTGAGTGCTTAGGGTAAGGTGGAAACCCCACACCAAGTGATTTGCTACTGTGCTTCTTCTGAGAGAAGTATACCCTCCATGCTGGAGCTTTCAAACTTCTCAGGTTCTGATAAATCAACTTATAATAGCAAATGAACGCTACAGTGGAGTTCCTTTAAGTCAGTGTTTCTTAGCCTAGGCTGTACCTCAGAAGTCCTGAGGGAGCTCAACAGCAGAACTAACAGCCCCACTTCCCAGCCAAGTGATTTGAAGTCTCTGGTAATGGAATCCACAAATCCATCTTTCAGAAAAGTTCCAGTGCTTCTGCTCTGTACCTAAATTTGAGATTGCTTGTCTGAAGGCTGTGAATTCAGACTGAGATTTAAAACAAACAAAAAGAGCTGCACCTTAAAAGCAGTAGAAATCTCTACTTACAAAATAATTCATCTCAGCTCACATTTTATGTAACAAATGGCTCGCTCACTTGTGGCCCTGGAGGTCTCCTTACAGCACAACAAGGGAGGAAGTCAAATCTTTGTTAACAACAAAAAAACTTCTAAGACCATCCTCCTGCTAAGTCCCCATCTTAAGAGTCAGCAACAGTATACTCTGGTCCAACCTGGGTTTATGCTTAATACTAACCATATTCAGGCAGGAGGGTGTTGAGAGGCAATGCTGGGGTTGAACTCTGCGCTTGCAACAATAAACACAAACACAATCACATTTCGTTGTTTATAAGGGAAGAGAGTAGTATATTGAGATAGACATGGATTTACTCTTCTTGCACTAGTCTGTGTTCCATCAGAATTGTTCTGGCTCTTGTGTTATCTGTGATGGATGTTATGTTTGATTCATTAAGTAGTTCTGAATCACTGGTTTTGAAATACTTACTTGAGGTGTAGGCATTGCACTTGCTCTTGGGTCATGGACAATTTAAAGAATAGCTGCGCATACAAAATCCCCAGGACCACGGGAGGGCTCCACTAGTTATGGTGAAGTTTAGAGTCTCCCCCTTGCTCAGCAGGCAGGACAGCTCCCCAGGGCTGAAATGTCCTGGCAATTATCTCCCAGAATGACTTGAATATGTGCACTGCCCACTAAATGCTCAATCAATAAGAGACTTAAAAGTACTGAATTTCAAAGGTAAATTGTCATCACTATTTTCTTCCTTTTCTTATAACCATTCATAACAGAGGAAATGCAGAGGAGATTATCAATTTAGTTGTCATTTAATACTACTCACACCCACCTATCAGTTACAAAATTTTCTCTGACTGTCTTAAAAGAAACAATACAGGTAGGAACACAGTTGGTTTTGATGAATGCTTGCACACAAGAGCATGTTCTTAACATGGATCCTGTGCAAGGCAGAAAAAAAAAAAGGAATTCACTAGCAAGCGGAACTATGGCAGGCACATTATACCAAGGATGCCAATTGATTTATATTACTTGATATCATTCAAACTCTCATTTAATCCTTCATAACAACCTCATTTGTTCTGATGGTATTATTATTATTATGTTGTTTCCTGAAGTTATAGCCAGATCTTCATGAGATTACTTTATTTTCTACACTAGATTTTCTTCCAAAAATATGTATAAATAAAAATCATGGTTTTTATTCAAATAATGATTGGAAACTCAGAATGGGACACAGTGGAAAGTACTCCTGGAATACAGAATATCACGGGGCTTTTCAGATGCAATATTCATTAGAAGTCTGTAAGAAAACAGTCTTACCCAGTGCTCCTTGCTTAAGGAAATCTTAGTGCTGTGAATTTCTCTTGCTGATGCTGCCCCACTTTCTGCTGTAATGCTCTGAAGTCCCATGAAACTATGGCTTGCAAAAGGCACTGGATAAATGCACAGATCCCCAGTTAATCAATTAAAGATGTTATGTAGCCAGTGTTTTCAGGGATGTCAAAAGAAGAGCCAGAAAAAAGGAGAAAATGCCTCCAGCTGCTCTAATAGGTTCCCTAAGAAATACAACACTTGGATTTATCTGTGATGCAAGCTTCCTTCCAAAAGTCTGCACTCTAAACTCCATGACTTCTAACCATAGCTGCAGCTTATAATTTCTGGGAAATTAAAATAAAAATCCTGCATCTTATTCCCAGAGTCTACTTTATCTGATTGGGGTATGACCTAGACATTAGAATTTTAAAATTTAGCGCGAGTGATTCACAGAGCAAAGAAAGTTCAAACTCTAGTTGTAAACCTTGGCAAAATCCAGGTTTGCTGTTTGCAGCATAAAAGCTGACACATTCTTCTGTGAGAATTCTCAGATCACTCTTCTCATTTGTTTGTCCTCCTGGCCATCAGCCACAAGCCAGGTGTAAGCTTTAATCTTATTTTCCCCTGCGACAGTATTACAGAGCTCCTAGACCTGCTTGTTGTTTCACATTTTCTCTCCTAAAGTAGCCCTAACATTTATTCAGCTCAGACATTCACTTCAGGTCCAGGATAAATAGAATCTTTAAAAGCACAGACTCAGCATCGTGTTGCCAAACTTCAAATATATGGACCAGATTTCTGAACTTAAGTATGCCTAACTTTCTAAGCCTTGGTATCCTTGTTTGTAAAGTAGGATTAATATCAATAGTGAGCCTTATCCAGTTGTTCTGAGAATTTAAGTGAATTCTGAGAGCCTTCAGGACTGTTATTGACCCCAATTTGAATTGATTTAAATGATAGCTATTGTTGACATCATCACCATCATTATCATTATGTGACACCTTTTAAAATTATTTACATCCTTTCTGAAAATCAGGGACAAGTTTGATAGAAACCTACAGGATCTAGGAATTCCTTAGGGATGCCAAATACCAGAATCTGCCTCAGGTAGGATGACCTGTACATACCTAACATTGCAGACACATTGCCTTTGCTCCTTGACTCTCAGCCTTGGTAGATTACAGGTCAAATCTGTCTCCATGAGCATTGGTATAGTTACAGTTTCTTGGGTGACTCTTAAGTGCATCTTAGGGTGAAAGCCTTCTTTGGGCCTAGATGCTATCAATGTTCTCCTGAGTCCTTGGCAGATTCTCTCTCTTTCCTGCCTCTGTCTCTTCCTTTCTGCTTCACCTTTGCCCTTTCTCCTTCACACTGTCTGATTCTGCACCTCTCTCTTGTCTTCGATTGCAGGCACATCCTATTTTCTTTCCCATCAAATTCATATGCTCAGGCCTGGGGAGATAGCTCAGTAGAATAAGCGCCTGCCTGGCAAGCGCAGGGTACTGAGTTCAATCCCCAGTACCGCAAAAAAAAAAAAAAATCATACATTTATTGTCCCCTCAAACTTGCTTGCCATCACATTGTGAATGCAATTGTGATAATTAATGTCTTAGTTATTTTCTCAGGGAAAAAGTACCCAACATTCACAAGTGAAGGTGTGTTTTGGCTCACTGTTTGCAGAGGTTTCAGTTCATAGTCCACTGATAGGCTCCAGGGCAGGGCAGCACAAATGAGGGGCATGGCAGAGGAGAAAGAGTTCTTGGAAGGGCAGTGAGAAGTGAGACCCACCTCCTCCCACCACTCTTCACAACCCAAAATCACATTGGCTATAAAACCATCAGCGGACTAATCCAGGGTCACACATTCACTATCCAGTCACCTCTTCAAAATGTGGTCATGTGAGGCTTTTAGGGGGCATCGAGATAGGAACCATACCAATAATTTATTTGAAAGAGAATAAGACGTAAATGTGCCAAACACTGTTTGTTGCTTCTTAGTCCTGTGATTACTCTAATTTGTGATATGCCTTTGTTCTACTACAAGATTTGTATCTATGATATAATTTTACCATGACATACCCTTGTTATACTACATAGATTTATCTCTTTTATTGTGAAGTCTACTGAAAAGAAGGGTCCATGTTTTTTTTTTTGTTTGTTTGTTTTATCTTAACTCCAGGTACACAAAGTTTCTAGATAAAATATAGTCTTGAAATTAAACAAATCTGGTCTAAAACTTATTATCAGGAAGATAGAGTTGTGATTCTTTATTTAGCAGTTTTAAGAAGTCTTTATAATCATGGTCACATGTGATTCTTATTACAGCCTTTGATTGTGTTCTAAACCAATTTTGCACTAGAAATAAGGACCGGAGAAGTTAAAAAAAATGACTGTTCCTGCGTAGTTAATAAAGGATGTGAGCCAGTCTTCCACACTTTTCTTCCAGGCTATCTAATGCTGCTGTTATCACATTGTGATCACTAGAACTGTGTCAGATAGTGGCAACTGAGAATAAAGTAGCCACACTATGAGTTGTGCTTGTCTCCACCGTTACCAAAGTATGTCAGGACGGCAAAGCAAGGCCTGTTTCTGAAGCCCAGAATTCACTCTTAGCCAGAAAATAAATAACTGGCCTTGAATCTGTATTTTTCTTCGTGCCTCTGCACTTTCACCATTTAAGTAAGAGTGGCTAGCTCCTGGCCGGGCTTCTGTGGAAAGCCACTGCACTGCTTGCCTTGATGACAAGTTTCTGGAATGTCTTTGACCTGACAGCCACCTGGTACTGAGAGCCCCGCTCAGCCGGCCACCTCTCACTGCATACTCTTCAGGATTAAGTGGAGGAGGGAGGCAAGGAGTCCAGCCCATGCACAATAGAAAAATAGAGCAAACCGTGAAGTAGATTACTTACCTCTCAAGAGCTTCTAGTTAGTGAATATCAAAGCAAAAATGAAAAAGCAAGAAAATATTCCTGTTCAAAAACATGCTCATGATTTTATGATGAGTGCTGCTTTGAACACAACCCAAATCCAACTTTTGGACATATGTACAAAAAAACATTTTAAACTCAGTTACTGCTAGCATTTTCTTACAGCCAAATGAGGATTTTAATGATATGAAAGGCTTGGAAGCTTTAGTTAGAAACTATTTCAGTCACCCTTTCTATCATGAGTACCTCATCCCTCTTTCTGCCTTGGCACCGCTTGTTCCAGAATGAAGAGTGTGTGTCATCGCAGTCTTTAGACTAAGACAACAGGAGGGCAGGTGCACATCTAGCACTTTTTTGTATCCTAGTGAAACTTTGCTCGTGCTTTGCATATTGTGTACACACACGGGAGATGCTGAATATTTTTTTAGCTGAAATGAAAAATCAATTAAGTGATTGAAGAGGTTTCTCATCATAGACTCAGTGCCTGGAATGGTACTTAGCATCAAGTGGACATTCAGTGATTTTTTTAATCAATGAATAAATATCCATTTTAAGTAAATGAATACATTTTTAAAGCTAATATGGTTTTCACAGAACCTAAATTTCAGCAAACCAAAGAGAATTAAAGAGAATATTATTTCCAAAATGTTCTAAATGGATAATTATTAAGCCTTATTATTTTTCATGTTTTCCAGGAACTTGCTTCCTACCCCTCAACTATCAATTGTTGGTATCTATTGAATCTATTGACAAGGAAATTTCAGACTTTCAAGCTGCCCTGATGATAAACATCACTTCTTTAGTTTGTACACCCAAATCTTTCCAAATCCTTAGATCAACTTCATGCAAGAAAAGAAACTCTCCTGGGGCATTTGGAAAATGCCAGACATGTTAACATGTATCCAGCGGACCAAGATGAAAGCCAGATCACCAACAATTCATCAAGTCTTTTTCTAAAGTAATATGTGTCAGCTGGGCATGGTGGCACACAGCCGCAATTTCAGCTCTTAGGGAGCAAATCCAGGAGGACCGCCGTGAGCTCAGGGCCAGTCTGGGCTACACAGTGAGATCAGAGATTCTGTGTCAAAAACCAATAAATAAAAAATAAAATAAATAAAATAATATGTTTAAATATTATCTGACTGCTGTGCAAGAAACTAACGTACTTGAATCTAATCAAGTTTTTTTTTTAGATATTTTAAGAAGACAGGGAAACAAGTTAAATGACACCGTGGAAACGCACGTATTTGATAAAAGTCAAACAAGCAAAGAAAAGGTAGAGGACAAAGTCTTAAATTAAAATATGTTAAAGTAAGAATCGTTCAATGGGGCCAGATATAGCTCAGGGACACGGTGCCTGCCTTACAGTTGTGAGGTCCTGAGTCTCATTTTTTCAGTGCCAATAAATAAATAAATAATAAAAGAATCACAGCTATGGTCATTGTGCTCCAAAGACTGATGTAAATATTTACTCTAAAAAT
The DNA here is from genome assembly GCF_000260255.1 of Octodon degus. Lineage (NCBI taxonomy): Eukaryota > Metazoa > Chordata > Mammalia > Rodentia > Octodontidae > Octodon > Octodon degus. Next base: position 20,668,621 of record NW_004524600.1, read on the forward strand.
TGAAGAATTTTGAAAGGGGGAGGCCGTTTCACAGTCACTCTACGTATACACCATTTTTTTGTTAATATGCTCACATTGTTATTGTTAATCATTGCATTAGTCAGTTCAGCCTACTACCACAAATTCAGTCCTCTTCTGAGCAGTTCACCAAAGATAATATAATTTTGTATTCTATGTATGAGATCTCATATTAACTACACATCTTTGCCTTGATATTTTATTTATCTTGGAGACTTTGATAAAATCTGGAGAACTGCTTCATGCTTCCTAATATCTGGATGTGATTCTATCTCAAGGCTTTAATGAGCTTTGCTTTATCTGTTCATATTCATAATGGAGAAAATGGTTTCTGGGTTAAAAGCAAAAAGCATCACAAATATTTCCTCCCTGTCTCCACCAACGCATGCATGGCTGAAACAAGGCAGCAGGACAGAGGCGGTTTAGCCATAATCCCATCTCTAATCAGGAAGCTGTCACTTTGACCCCTGCCCAGTATGCCCTCACCCATAGGGAGCCCTCAGTGCATGGATAGAACTGGACAGCTGACATCTTTTAAAAATGAATGAAATAATGCAATAAAAAGAAGGGAAAATATTTTCAAAGGTATAAAAGATCTAGCTCTAAAGAAAGCATGAAAAATGAGTTTCAGAGAAAATGTAGGGTTTCTTCAGAAGTTTGAAGACAAAGTAAGAAAAACTATGAAAACTAATATCCTTGTTTGATTATTTTTTGTGCTATAAAAAAACCAGAAAGTCTTAATATTAAAACTTGCAATTCTTAAAGTTATTTTCAGGAGCTAAGGCCAAACATTTAACTATAAGAGTAATTTACTAGTTTAATTTGAATTCATTTACATCCAGTCACAAAAATCATTAAAGGACACCTTGGAATTCAAGCAGAAATCATACATTAAGGAAAGTTTGCGTTACTGCTTCCTACCATAGGGCTGTGTGGAATGATAAAAATGACCCCACCGTAAAGCAAATTGCTTTTTCTATTAGTGGTCACAAATAGTATTTCTTGTCATCAACTTCATTCATATGGAAGTTGAAAAAGAAATTTCTTGTAAATGCTTTAGTTTTCTACTTACTCAGAAAGATATTGTGTGAAGTAGAATTTTTTTTTCTTTTTTTGGCAGAACTGGGGATTGAACTCAGACCCTTGTGCTTGCCAGGGAAGCGCTTATTCTACTGAGCCATCTCCAGGGCCCCTGAAGTAGAAATTTAAAAATGCAATATTTTTAGTTTTTTTTTCTACTTCTTCCCACCAACCTATGTGCCCTCAATAATAAGATTTGCTTCTTCCTCTTTATGATGAAATAATAATTATAAGCAAACTAATAAACTTGATAATTTCATAATTTCAGCACTTTCTAACTTGCTCTTGGAAGCTTTACCAATTTGAGGCACACATCCTTAGGATGTTGGTTCTGTTCTTAACTTCTTCCTTCCCAGCTAATTTCATTACTAGAAAACTCAAAGGAAAACAATAAAATTGTTTAGGTAAAAGAGATATTGAGATGACCTTCCAAACACAATTAAAAGTGCAGTAATAATACTGTGGCATTCATTGAAAACTATTCTATGCTAGACTATGCTGAGGAGTTTTCCTATATTATGGTATTATAACAATCCTTTGTAATTACTCCTCTATCTCCAATTAACAGTAAAGTTAGCATGATTCACACATGTTCATTACCTTATTCAAGCTTATTCTATGAGCTAGTTCACTGACTACTTGATATTCATGTCTTTCCTCCTTGTATCTTAATTTTCACTTACAGAGTCTACTGTCTCTTCCCCATTCACATGCAACATGATTAAATTTTTTATCCTTCATTTTTATACTTTTCTGCTGGATGTTTAAACCAAGATAAGGCAAGACCTATATAACAAGAAATGTAACTTTTGTATCTGATGAGCATTTACTCTGAAACCCTGTACTGCAGTTTGTAGATCCTTTGTCAGTGTCAGCCATGTGGATGAGTCATGGCAATTGCTTGACCAGTTTGCTCTCTGTGAAAGCCTGAGAGAATTTTTTCTCTTCATGTGACTCTCCTTAGATACAGTCTACATCATCAATCTCTTTCCTGTAGATTGGCTCAAGTCAAAGACTTCTAACATCGCAAGTCTTATGCATAACCCACTACTATTATGGACTACTGGACTATATTGGATTATTTTGCTGAATTAACATACCTACAATATTTAAATGGCAATGGAATACCTATTTCTGACAAAACTAAACAAAAGAAGGGGATACAAATGAAGGACCATTTTGTACCTGTATATACAAAATAGTTAGGATAGATATACAGCTACTTTCTCTTAATTCAATGATTAGAAACATTTGTACTAATAGTGTTTGTGAACAGGATATCATGTCTCCATCTTGTACTATGAATAACCACTATGAAGACAACAGTATGCAATGTATTAATTATTGAATCTGCTCTACTCATCGGTTTTGAAAACTGTCTCATTGCTATTTGTTTCTCAATAAAATTAACAACAACAACAAAAAAAACATGGTTAAACTGAGGCTAACTGTAGTGTGACTCTAAAGAAGAAAATTAACACTAACCTTTCCAGCCAGAAACATTCATTGGCCCAAGAGCAGGACTTGTCCCAAATCGAACCTATCAGGGTAAATCCCAGGCCTGATGATGTGTTGTGGGTGATGGCTGAAGTTTTGGGTTGAATTTCTCTTAGAGGTTCCATGCGGTAGTGCTTGGCCTCCAAGGTGGCACTCCTGGGAGGTAGAGGAAGCTTCGGAGAATGAGGTGGCTGAACTGATAAAATGTAGACCCAGGTAGAACTCATGATGGCTGTCCTGCCACAATACAAGGAGAAGTCAAAAGGAGAGAGACAAATTTCCAGTACTGATCATGCCTGATGTCAGAGCAACTCTTGCATTTGGAGGTTGTATAAATGAACACATTTCTTGTTTATTTAAAGATTGATGGAGTTTATTTGATTTTACCTTTTGCTTTTGCTAGTCCATTCTCTAAGCTGGTAGCTGGAAAAGCCAACAGTTAAACTCAGGTTTTCTGCTCTAATCCCTTTTCATTATAGTATTTAGACTAGATTTAATCCTCACCTCTAAAGAACAAGTAAAAATTAGAATAAGATTTAGCCACTGAAGTTTGCCTTAGGTTAAGTTCTCGAAAATCAGAGCCTGAATCAAAGATTTATGTGTCAGCAATTTATTCAGAACATGTTGTCAGCAATAACTGCCTGGGATTGAAGAAGCAAAATAGCAAAGCCAGGGTGAAATTTCCAAAACAAAGTTCTAGCTTCAACCTGATTCCCAAGGCTGTTCTTCACTCTACCCTTCTGTAAGTGCTGAGTTTTTGGCTTCCAGCCAACGTGCTGATTATCTCCCAGGAAGCCACTAATGAACCCTCCACTGAGTGAACACAAATTCCCAGAATTATCTACTCTCGGCAAATCCTGGAGATGAGCCATACATCCAGGACTCTCAGAGCAGTTCTTAAAGCAGGGTCATGAGATGCCAAACGCTGACAGTATCTGCCACAGGGAAAGTGTTGAATCAGAGGGCCTTTCCTGGGTGCACACTGACATCCTCCGCTTTTCTTGCACAGCATCCTGAAAGGAAAAGCTGCAGGAAAGATCTCACTAACCTAATGTGAAGCTGAAGTACACGTTTTGTTTTTCTCTATTACCCATGGAGAGAGCTTTTCCCAACTCCACAATTTTCTCACTTTTTCTTTGGGTAATGTCAGGAATCATTATTATCCTATCCACAAATTACTCCATCAACTTTATTGTAGACAGACAAACTTGGCATGAGATGCATTTTCTCACACATTGAATGGACAAGACAGCAAAAATGTGCTGAGAAATTTTTTAAAAATGGAAAGAGAAGCTGCATTATCACAAGAGCTGTACGGAGTGATTTATACCATTAAGCCCCAGCCCTCAGTACCTCTGAATGTGACTGCATGTGAAGATGAATTGAAAAGGGCTTATGTGTGTGGGCTCTAGCCCAATCTGCCTTGTGTCCTTTTAAGTAAACAATTAGAATCCAGAGACACCAAGAAATGAAAAGGCGGCACATAGATAAGGGCCAAGTGAAAATCTGGAAGCCAAAGAGAGAAGATTCATGGGAATGAAATCTACAGTTGATCTTGGAATTCTTAGACTCCAGAACTCTGAAGAATACATTTCCGTTATTGAAGTTACAGAGTCTATTATATTTTTCTGCTGCATTTGTAACAAAGGAACACACACATACACACAGACACACACACACACACACACACACACACACACACGTACACACATCTAAACTATCACATCTTTAGTTTCTCTTTTCAGAACGCATTCCTGGCTATGTGTGAGGAGGTGGCCATATGTCAGGATAAAATTTTATCTTCTGCACAGTGTTTCAGGCTTTTGTGTTGGGCATAACAGAAACAAACCCTCGAATGTAATGAAATAGTTTACGTAGAAGGAAATATTTACTAGACTCATATTTCACATGCCCTGACATTGTGTTCTCAGCAGGCAGGAAATTATTCTTAGTCCTACAGCCCAAACACTACCATCGAGTTACCATGAAGACCAGAGGGAATAAAACCAGGATTAAAATGTATGCATTTTCAGAGCATTAGGAAGGTTGGAATGAAGGGTAAATCTCCCTTTGCCCTCTTGGGTTTCATTTTGACTCACCAACAGCTCAGAAAGCTACTTAGGAGCAGTAAGTATTTAATAGAAGCTAAACAGTCTCTTCATGTCAAGCTATGATCTTGAAAAAAATATAGACAATCATAGTTATAAATCTCTTTATAGTTCCCTTCTAGAGGAAACAATTTTCCAGAGGATTTTTGTTGGAATAATTTCAACAAATAACTCCAGAGACCCAATAAAGTTTTTAAAATGGAAATAGAAAAATGAGTTAAAATATTAGAAAAGAAAAAAAAAACTACTATGAGCTCTTTCTTTTTAAATTCTAGTCAATATTCCTGAAGGAAAAATAATACCTGACAGTGTGCATAAAACATCTTTCTTGAGTTCTGCTGCTTCCAGATTTTCACATGGCCTTTATCTGCGTGCCCGCTTTTCACTTCCTGTTGTTTCTGGATTCTAATTGTTTACTTAAAAGGACACAAGGCACAGTGGATTAGAGCCCACACACATAAACACATTTCAACTTATCTTCAAATACACCTTTCTTCTCCTAATTGAACTTCATAATAACATGAGAGATTAAAAAGGAAAAGTTAAGGTCAGTGAAATCCTTAAGGATTTGACTAAGATCAAAACAATACATGGGCCACCAAGATAGCTCAGCAGACTAAACACCTGCTTAGGCAAGCACAAGGACCCATGTTTGATCCCAGTGCCAATCAAGCCACTGAGACTCCATATGGTGGCATATGCCTGTAATCCCAGCACTGGGAAGACTGAAACAGGAGGATCACCATGAGTCTGAGTTGCATAGTGAGACCCTGTGCCAAACACCACCCCACTCACCCAGTAGGAATTTCTGCTGCATTATGGGAAGCCCCAGACCCGTCCTAGCCCAGGCAGGGTGAGTGTGTGGGAGAGCTGCCTCTCCCCCCTACTCCACCTTGTCCACTCCAGGTTCAGCTCAGGCCTGGCATACAAGCCACGGCCGAAACACTGCTGCTGAAATCCCTGCATAGAGTGGAGAGGATAGAACCACCCAGCTAGTTCAGGAGCAGAAAATCTTGCCAGAGGGACAAAACAGGTTCACCTGCAAGGGCAGCAGCAGGAAGGAGCTGAGCACAGCAGCCAACCCAAGCCAGGCACAGCTGGATAAATCCAAACTTTGTAGATCTGCACCTGAACTTCACTATGTGCTAAGGTTATAACTACAACGAAGATCTACAAGAAAGATCAGAAGACAGTGCTACACAAAATGATGAGAAGAAACAAAATGCAACCTCAGAACCCAAGCCCACCCATAACAAGTGCAGAGGACACAAACACAGAACAAAGTGGGAATCACACAGCTGAAAGCAATGAATCAACGGCTTCTGAAATAAAGAAACAGCTGCAGAAAGGTATAGAGGAACTCAGATTGGAAATAAAAAAGAAATCTCTGAATTAATAATATCTGCAGTAAAGAATCAAATGCAGAAACATATGTAGGAAACACAAAGCTCACCCAGAACAAGTGCAGAGGACAATACGTCAGCTCAAATGCATGAATTAATAGGGTTGATAGTAAATAAGTTACAGCAGATTCTATAGAGGAAATCAGAGCACAATTCTTTTCTGAAATAAAAAAAGAATTCTCAGAACTCATAGCACCTGAAGTAAAGAAGCAACTACAGAAACATGGGGAGGAAACCCAATCTGAAAAAAATCACTGCACTAAAAGAATTTATAACTGCTTCCAAAGAACACATTGATAAAAAAAAATACAGGTGATTAGAAAAATGACTGATTTCTTGAATGAGCAATACAGGAAATAAGTAGATCACATGAAGCAGAGTCAAAGAGATATAGAGGAAATTAAAATCTCAATCACAAGCTTCCAAAACAAGTGAAAGTGAAGACAGACTTTCAGATCTTGAACACTCTGGTGCAGCTAGTGAAAAGGTAAGAAATGATCTCTTAAAAAGAAGGAGGATACAGGAAAGAATAATACATCACCTGCAAGATAATGCAAAGATGAACCATATGAGACTAATAGGCATCAATGAGAAAGAAGGAGTCAACACAAATGACATTTAAAAAATATGGGCAGAAGTAATAGCAGAAAACTTCCCAAATATGAGGAAACAATCTGACATTCAGATAACTGAAGCATACAGAATGCCAAGTAACATCAACGCAATGAAAAACACACCGAGACATATAATAGTCAAGATCCCAGAAATTCAGCACTAGAATAATATACTGAAAGCCACTAGAGAAAAGAAGCAGATCACATTCAAAGGAAGACCCATGGGAATTACGGCCGAACATCTCATCAGAAACCATGAAGGAAAGAATACCATGAAGCAGAGTACTTTAAGTCCTCTATGAAAACAAATTCCAGCCCAGACTACTATACCCTGCAAAACTCTCTTTTAAGTTTGATGGAGAAATGAAATACTTTCATGTCAAAAAACAGCTAAAGAATTTCATGATGACAAAGCCAACCCTACACAGGCAACTGAAAGATGTTCTAGAGAGGGACCAAAATAATCAGAATTCCATGAATGAGATCAGAAGAAACCAACTAAATAGGGCAAGAAATTAAACACAGGAGAAAAAGGAGTAAACAACAACAGGTACATAACATGTCAATTGTAAGTCAATACAGCTCAGTTCTAACCATCAATGTAAATGGACTCAATTCACCAATTAAAAGAAATAGACTGGCACAGTGGATTAGGAAACACAATCCAACAATATACTGTATAGAAGAAACACATTTAATTTATAAAGACATTCATAGGCTCAAAGTCAAAGAAGGAACAAAATACTACATGCCCCAGCACCTCAGAAAAAAGCAGGGGTAGCAATCCTATTCTCAGACAGTCTCAACTTCAAAACAACAATGATCAAGCAAAAAAAAGAAGGTCACTATATAATGGTTAGGGGAAAAATTCAAGAGGAAGAGGTAACACTCATAAATATGTATGCAACAAACATGGGAGCACACAACTATATAAAGCAAATCTTAATAGACATGAAAAATCTAATATCCAATACCACAATTTTAACAGGAGACCTTAACACCCCCTTATCTCCAAAAGATGGGTAAACCAGACAAAAACTTAGC
>NW_004524600.1:20679873-20686308 GCF_000260255.1 Octodon degus
AACCTAAGTTTGCAGACCAAAATTAGAGAAAAAGGAGGGCTACAAGGAAAGACAACATTTTAGCCCTAGCCTTCTAAGGTCAATTAAGACTCAGGACATAATGAGAACTTTTACTGTAACGTCATGTAACTCAGTACTGTCCCAAATTTTCTGATCAAGGAGATTATGGGGCCAAAGAGAAAAGTGATCGATGATGTACAGTGTGCCTAAAGAGAGTCACATGGAGAGAAAACTCTCTCTCAGGCTTTCACAGAGAGCAAATTGGCCAAGCAATGCCCATGACTCATCCACATGGCTGACACTGACAAAGGTTCTACAATCTGAGGTAGAGGATCTCAGGATAAATCCTGAGGGGATTTCACTGGCCTTATCAGACCCAAAAGCTACAACTCTTGTTGCATAGGTCCTGCTTTACCTTGGTCTTAACCATCTAGCAGAAAAGTATAAAATTGAAACATAAGAAGTAAAGCCATACTTTTATGTTGAGCAGTAGGGGACTCAGGTCAACATTTTCTGACATTGCCAGTCAAGCGGAAGACCCAATACTATTATAGGCTACTGGACTCTTTTAGCATATTTTGCTGAGTTTACACACCTATAATATTCAAATAACGGAACTTTAAAAAAAACCATATACAGATGAATGTCCACTATGTATCTGTGTATTCAAAGTGGTTAGGATAAATATATAGTTACATTATCTTAATGAATAGAGTGATTTGTTCTAATGGTGTTTGCAAATAGTATATTATATCTGCATCTTGTACAGCAATGAACCACTAGGAAGAATGTATGCAAAGTGTTAATTATTGAACTGTCCTACCAGTTTGATTTGAAACTGTCTCATTGCTATTTGTTTCTCAATATAATTATGGGAAAAAGAAAAAAAAAGAAACTTCAAGAAAATAAATTAAAAAAATAAAATAAAATAAAACAAAACAAAACAGAAACACTGAATCTCCTGGAAGCGAAAGTAGGAGGAACTCTTAAAGACATAGGCGTAGGCAAAGAGTTCATGACCAAAAATCAAATCATATGGGAAACATTTGGAAGAATTAAAACTGGGAGCTGCTCTGACTGTGAATTTTTTTCATGTCAAAAGAAATTACCAACAAATTAAAGACAACTCACAAATTTGGAAAAAATCATGACAAATAAGTACTCAGACAAAGGTCTGCTCTCTAGAATTTGTAACAAACTAAAAAACACTAAGGCCCCAAAATTTAAAGATCCAGTCCAGAAATGGGCATCTGAGTTGTCCAGTGGTGCTGCAGGGGTATTTTATAGATAAGTAAGGCTAAAATCCATAATCATATGACTTCATATAGCAAATTATCCTAGATAAATTGTGGCGAACCTATGACATGCTTGCTGCAGCTGGTTCTTTGGTTTGCCATCAGTATTAAACTGAGTGGACCTGATTCAGTAAACTAAATGACATAAAGAACAGGGAAGAAACTCCCGTCCCAATGAAAGAGAGATCCTACCCATGGATGACAGCCGCTTGAGCTCTTGCTCAGTAATTCAACCCTGATGGTCATCCCTTCCTGATGGCCTGCATTATGGTCTCAGATATGCCTACTCAGGGTCCACAAAATGCAAGCCAGTTTGAATACACAATTGGATCTTCAAATCTGTATATTTGGCATCTAATCATTCAACCAATCATAGTGCAAAAAATAATGAAGAAAATATTGTGCTTATGCTGTATAAATAGATGTAGCTGTATAGATAGATACAGATAGATAAGTAAATAAAGGATGTTTCTTATCATTATTCCCAAATGATACAGTATGAAAACTATTCACATAGCATTTCAAATATATGACATATTATAAATATTCTAGACATACCTTAAAGTATATAGGATGAAATGCATAAGTTATAGGCAAATAACTACTATATTTTATATAAATGACTTGAGTACTTTTGAATATATCAAGTGACAACTGCACATGTATATGTACATGTATATCCATGTATACATGATATATATTTTGTACATATATGTGTATATAAATATGTTTTATATATGTTTGCATTCAGAGTTGTAAGTTAAATCAATCCTATTAATTTTCTACTGGTTGATTTTTGACTCATATATCATTTTCATGAACAATGAAAATTTAGTTAGATGAGGGCCTGCCAAATAGCTCAGTGGACTAAAGCACCTGCAAGCAGGTGCAGGGGCCAGTGGTTTGATCCCTGGCATGCTGTGCCAGCCCTGCCCCCGGGGTGCTCTGAGACGGCAATTGAGACTGGGTGTGGTGGCACATGCTTGTAATCCGTACTTATAGAGATACCCTGAACACCTTGTAGACCCTCCCCCCCCCAAAAAAAAGATGAAAATTACTATGCAAAAGATAGTGAAAAGGAGCACAAAGCTATCACAGAGTTAGTAAACAGAAGCAGTAACAATTACTATTAATGTCCAGGGTACAATGAACCATGTGATTATTAAAATTTAGAAACCAAGGGGAGAGCCAACAGCCTAGTAAAGCTTTCTGAGGAGTCAGTGCTAACTGACAGATGCTGCTATCTCTGAGTTTATGTCTTCAGACTGGCCAGCTCCTACTGAAAGGCACTGCTATGGCCAGAATAAAAAAATGAGAGCAAGAGACTCTTGGAAGCACTACAGGTGGACAGACAGAAAGTGCACAGAGAGTGAGACGGACACTGGCTTCTTGTGTTAGTCTTCCATTGCTGTCATAAAATCTGTGAGACAAAGGAACCTGAAAGAGGAAAGGTTTAATTGAATTCAGTTTCAGGGGTGTCGGCCCATGGCTAATCAGTTACGTGAGGCCTACGCTGAGGCAGAACGTCATGACTGAGTGCAGCAGCTAAGGGTGTGCGTCTCATGGCAGCCATGAGGCAGTCAGAGAGCTTGCTCTGCGGGTGAGTCACAGCCCTCACGATGCAGTGGCTTCCCAGGCACCCGCCTCTGAACACTGCTGTGCAGGGGGACACTTCAGATTTGACTCATAACACTTTCACAACCTCTCGCTCTCCTCATGCTCTCGATTACTGGAACTTAACAAGGATCCTGCTGAAAAGCAAAAATAATGTTTTTGAAAATCCCTGGCTCAGAATTCATGATCAGGTGTGTAGAAGGGCTGGTTTTCAATGGAAACTACAGTTAAATTACTGGGTAAGGGCTCTGCATGGCTGACAACATGTAACAAAGATATTTTGGAATAATGTTCCTCCAAAACAGCCAAAGAACTATTTGAAGGAATATGTCTCTAGCATACCATTTCTTAAAAGTTTCATACTTTACTAGTTACAGTTAAATAAAAACCACCCACTACTAAATTTAATTTTTCACACAAAGCAGCCACTTACACTTGCTTTTTGCTTAAAAACTCATGTCACATTCATGACCTTGTAAATTAAGTTTCTTTTCGATTATTCCACTTAGATACTAACAATAATCACTCTAATTGCCGAAGCACCTATTTTTAAAATCACCAACTGCACCAGTTAGAATTGTTGAATAGAAGTCAGAAGTAGGAACAGAATAAGATCAAGAACTTTTTGTTTAAGAGTTAGGGAATATTCTAACCACAAGTAAAAAGTACTGGTGAGAATTAAAAGTATGCAGTACAGTTAAAATACATAGTAAATGTCTGAGTTTTAAATGAATTGCAAGAGGGCAAGAGGGGTTGAAGAGGGGGGAGGGGAATGGGAAAAAAAGGTATTAAGATATACCATGGTAGGTACAAGTTTCCTACCATGAATGTGATCATTATGCACACCAATATTGTACTAATAAACTTAATTGTACAAAAACCAATTACAATTGAAGGGAAAATGCCATGAATCCCCCTAAAGAAAACCCACAGCACCACTTTGAAAGACGCAGCACATGTTTCCACTTTCTATAGCAATTCTGCAAGTCTTCTTTCATATCTTTACCTGTGTTGTTGTGGATCAGTGGGAAAAAAATATCATATGAAAGATGAAACAGATGCTAAAAGTACACTTGAAATATAGTTTCAAATGCTCTGAACTTGTGGCCTGATAGATGATAAGACATATGTGCCGGTATCACAAAGATTTGAATAAATGACTAGCAATGGAAACAAACAGAAAATTGTATGCTGCACAGAAGAGGTAAAATACAATTCTGAAAGACATATACTTAAGCAATGTTGAGGTTTCAGGTAATAGAAAACTTGTCTTCAAGTCAGACGACAGAGTAATTTTAATCTGTTTTAGTTATGATTGCTTTTTATTAACATGTTTGCAGTAGATGATGATATCATTCCTTGTGTGGAGTTGATATCTATGCAACACATCTTCATTCCCTTTCCCTTTGCTCCCTCTATCTCTTGATTGCCTTTTTTGAGAAAGATCCATTGTCTTTCTTTTTTTAAAAAAAGAAAGGAAATACAAAATGGAAAAGAAAAAGAAGAGTAATTAGAAAAGATACAGAATATTACTAAACAAAATAATAAGAATTTGACAATGGCTGTTGCATTACATAATATTAACTTCAAATTAGTTGCTTAGATTACCAGATATAAAGTATAAAATTGAAGAAAATGAAAAAGAAAAAAATAAGCATTGACTGCTCCTTTTAATAGACCAGCAGAAATCAACAGTACAAATTACCCAAGCTATCCTACACACATAAATATATCTTTCTTCCCTTTTTTTCTTTTGTCCATTTCTACATCCCAGGTTTTCCTTCCCATTGAATATATTCTTTTTCTTTCACAGTGTCTAGTGTACATTTCAGCTTTTATTTATACTTACAGGTTCTTACACCAAGAAGACAAATACAATGTTTGCACATGATGCAGGTTCGATTTATTTCACTAACCTGTATGGTTTCTAGTTGCATCAATTTCACTATAAAGGGCTTAAGTTTATCTTTTTATAGCTAAGTAATACTCCATTGGGTAAAAGTACCTCTTCTTCTTTATACATTCCTAAGTTGATGGGAATTTGGGTTGCTTCCAACATTTAGCTATGATAAATTGCATTGCTATAAACATGGGCATCCAAAAAACACTGTGGTATGATGTTTTGAGTTCATTTGAAAAAAATGTCTATGAGGGGAATAGTTGGGTTGAATGGGACTTCTAATCCTGGCGATTAAAGGAATCTCCTCTGATTCCCATAGTGGTTGTACCAGTCTGTACTTCTATCAAAAGTGGAGAAAGTTTCCTTTTTCCCTATAGCTCCTCCAGTATCTGTTATTAGCTAAGTTCTAGATGATAGCCATTATTTCTGGGGTAAGATGGAATTTCAGCATCTTTTAATTAGCATCTTTTGAGTAACCAATGACATTGAACATTTTCTTCATATATTTGGCTATTGTATTTCTTCATTTGTGAAGTGTACATTCATCTCAGATGCCCCTTTTTGGATTGGGTCTTTGAATTTTAGAGGCCTAATATTTTTAAATTCTTCATATCTTCTAGATAAAAGTCCTTCAGTTAAGGGACAGGGGCTATACTTCTTTCCCAATTCATGTTTTTTTTTGTTTTTGTTTTTGTTTTTGTTTTTTTTTTCGCTGTTAGTGATTTCTTCTGCAGCACAGAAACTTCAAAAAGATGAGTGCATGTTGATATAACCATTATGGGAATCAGTGTGGAGATTCCTCAAAAAGCTAGGATTGGAGGTCCCATTCAAGACAGCTATTCCTTTCCTAGGAATTTTTCCAAAAGAACTGAAATCATCATACCACAGTGATATATGTGCACTCATGTTTATAGCAGCACAATTTGTCATAGCTAAATCTTGGAAACAACCCAAATGCCTGTAAACTGAAAGGATTAAAAAGAAATAGTAGTTTTACACAATGGAATATTATGCAGAGAAAAAGAGATTAACTTGAGGCTTTTGTGGAGAAATGGATGCAACTGGAGACTATACTGGTAAGTGAAATAAAATAGATCCATATGTGCAAATATTATCTCACTAGTGTGAGAAGCTGAAAGAGTACTGAAAGTCTGAAGGGTACAATAGATACTGTGAAAGGAAAAGAAATTGTTCAATGAGAAGGAAAACCTGGGATGAGGAAAAGGATCAATGAAAGAATAGAAAAAGATATATTCTTGCATGTATGAAGAATAGTTTGTAAAATTATATTGTCAATTTCTGCTGGTCTTTTGAAAGGAAGAGTTAATGCTTATTTTTTTATTTTAGTCTGTGGAATTTCTTCCAAATTTTATATTATTGGTTTTTTCATAATTTTATTGATAAACAGATAGCAATGAGACAGTTTCAAATCAAATCAGTAGGACAGTTTCAATAACACACTGCATAAAATCTTCTTAGTGGTTAATTGCTGTACAAGACGCGGACTTGAGATCCTATTTACAAACACCATTAGTACAAATTACTCTATTCATTAAGAGAATGTAACTATATATCTATCCTAACCACTTTGAATACACAGATACAAAATGGACATTCATCTGTATA
>NW_004524600.1:20687578-20703557 GCF_000260255.1 Octodon degus
ATTAGTTAGTCCTTGAGATCCTGCTTTCCTTTTACTTGTATTATATCTTTCTATTTGTATTTCTTCTTTTGAGTCCTTACACTAGGGAGACTATATGATATTTACACATGTGTGTCTGGTTTATTTCACTTATGAGTATATGTTCAAGTAGCATCCACTTCAATATAAAGGCTTTGAGTTTATTATTCTTAAGAGCTGAATAATAATACTCCATTGTGTAAAAATACCACATCTTTTTCAGCCATTCCTCAGGTGATGGGCATTTTGGTTGTTTCCAAGATTTGGCTATCACAAATTGTGCTGCTATAAACATAGGCACATATATGTCCCTATGATATGATGTTTCCAGATCCTCTGCGTTTTGTTTTGTTTTTCTTTAAACAAATCTTAAAAAAAATAAATCTTGCATGTTTATATCTGATAGCCTGAACAACTAATTTGAAGTTAGCATCATGTAATACAGCAACCAATGTTGAATTTCTATTACTTTGTTTAGTGAAATTTTGTATCACTTCTGATGCTGGCTTTTTTTTCTGTCACTATTTTGTATTCTTTTAAAAAATGAGCTCCCCATTGTTGATTCTTTGAAGTATCTCCTGTGTAGTTTGGTTTTACTTCATGAACTCTTTACCTGCTCCTATGTCTAAAATTTCTACCTATTTTATTCTCCAAAACATTTAGTATTTCAGTATTAATAATTAAATATTTGACCCATTTAGGCTGTAGTTTTGTGCATGGCAATAGCCATGGGTCTAATTTTAGCCTTCAACATGAAGAAAGCCAATTTTTATAGCACCATTTGTTAAAGAGAATATCTTTCTTCCTTTGTCAAAGATAAGACATCTGAGTGTGTTTGTATTTGTACTCATTTTTTAATCTGTTCCATTGTTCCTTGGGTCTTTTTGGGGGTAGTACCATGCTGATTTTATCACAAAAGCTTTGTAGTATAATTTCAAGTCAGGGATTGTGATGCCTCCTGCTTTTTCTTTCTTGCCCAAGATTTTTTTTTTGTTATTCTAGGACTCTTCTGGTTCCAGACTAATTTAGGAATGTTTTCTCTACAGATGTGTGGTATACTAATTGGATTTTAATCAAGAGTGCATTGAAACTCAATAATAATTTTGGGAGTATGGCCATTTTTCACAATGTTGGTTCTTCCTATCCAGGAGAAAGGAATATCTTTCCACTGTATTGAAATTCTCTTTGATATTTTTTTCAGAGTACTACAATTTTTCCTGTATAAATCTTTTACTTGTTTTGTGACATTGATTCCTAAGTAGTTCATTTTTTTTTTGGATGGTATTGTGAAAGGCATGGTTTTCCTAATTTATCTCTCAATGGATCTCTTGTTTGTGTGTAGAAATACTATTGATTTTTAGTGCTGACTTTGTATCCTGCTACTGAATTTGGTTATTAAATCTTTAAGTCTCTTGGTTGAGTTTTTGGGATCTTCTATGTACTGTGTAATGTCATCTACAAATAATGATAATTTTACTTCTTCCATCTCAAACATTATTTCTTCTATTTTTTTTGCTTGTCTCATTGCTCTGGATAATGTTTCCATTAGTATATTGAACAGGAGTGATGACAGTGGGCATCCTTGTCTTGTTCCTGATTTTACAGTGAAGACTTTCAGGTTTTGTCCATCTAATATGATGTTGGTTTTTGGTTTGTCATAGATGACTTTCATCAGGTTGAGATAAAGACCATATAATCTGGTTTTCTGTAGTGTTTTATCATGAATGAGTGTTGGACTTTATGAAAAGCTTTTTCAGCATCTATTGAGGTGATCATGTGATTTTTTTTGTCTTTGGCTCTGTTGATGTGTTATATTACATTTACTGGTTTGCATATATTGAACCTGTCCTGAGTGCCTGGGATGAATCCCACTTGGTCATGATGTATAATCTTCTTGATGATTTGCTGTATTTTGTTTGCTAGTATTTTATTGAGTACTTTTGTATTTATGTTCGTTATGGAGATTGGCCTCTTTTTTTGGTTGGGTCTTTCTTTGGTTTTGATATCAGAGTAAAGTTTGCCTCTAAGAATGAGTTTGTGAGAATTGCTTCCCTTTCAATTTCATTGAAGAATTTGAGAAGAGTTCACATTAAATCTTCTCTAAATTTCTTGAAAACTTCAGCTGTGAATCTATCAAGATCTGGGCTTTTCTATGTTGCTAGATTTTTTATTACATTTTCGATTTCATTCGGTCTATTACTTTCTTTTTGAGTTAAATGAGTTTCTTTAATGCAGCATATTGTTGGATTTTGTTTCTGGATGCACTCTGCAGGTGCTGCTTCTTTTGATTGGTTAATTGAGGAAGGGATAGTGTGGCATGTGGTTCAGGGAATCAAACTGCAGTCCCTGTGCTTTGCCTAAGCTTGCCTAAGCAGGTGCTTTAGACCACTGAGTAATATCACTAGCCCAAAGATTTATTTTGAATATGGGTGGTTGGAGTTCTGTATGCCTCTCTTAGGTATATGTCAGATTCTTTTCCTATGCTTGAGAACTTTACTGCTACTATTTCTACAAACAATATTTTATGTCATTTGTGTTAGTTCTAGATGTTTCATGGATACCTATGAGTCTTACATAGTTTTATTCTGCATTATCTTGCAGTTGTAGCACTGTTACTTCCTGGTTCTTGTTATTTTTAAGAAATCTTTCCTTTCATGTGCACTAATTGCAAGGCCATATTCAAGGTCTGAAATTCTGTCTTCAGTGTTGTTCAAGTGGTTTTGCCAGCTTTCTCTGGAATTCTTAGTTTCCTGGATATCTGTTTGAGTCTGTTTCATGCACTCTAGTTCTTTTCTGTATTGCTCATTCAATGTGTCTATTATTTTACTATTAACCTCTATTTTTTTTTAATCTATGTCTTCTTTAGATGTGCTGAGCAACACTTTCATGATTGCTTTCATTTTTTTTTAACCTGGGAGATTATTTCTGATCTGATTTGTTCTATAGTGTGGTGGAGTTGTTTCTTTACTTAAGTTACTATCATTTTAGAAATTTTAAGTGTGTGACTTTCAAATTCTTCTATGACCTTGTCTCCTGGACTTGTTCTGGGTAGGCTGGAAGTCTAAGATTTCCTTTTTCTCCTTTGTTTTATCATTTTTAAAGTTTCAAATGTTTGTCTGGACTTAGCAGTGACAATAGAGGCATGGGGGTGGGTAAAAAGGCTCTCATGATAGTAGGAGGGCAGGGTAGGGGCTCACCGAGGCTCTTTCTACTTGAAGGAGAGGCAGCCACAACTCATCCAAACTTTAGTGACAGTGTGAGGAGGGGCTGGAGAAGGGCTCCCCTGGTTCTGTCGTGGGTCCACCGGCCTTCTATGATGGTGGTAGAAGCAACCGCAGTTCAACCAAGCTCCAGCCATAGTGGATTTATTGTCCTTCTTATCTTTTCTTTTACTTTTTATTTATATCTTGGATTTCACATATAAGGGAAATTATGAGATGTCTAAAATTGCTCTGCTGATTTTCTTCATTTAGCATTATAATCACAGGGTGCATCCACCTTTCATACAAATTATTCAAATTTATCATTATGGCAAAACAGAACTCCATTGTGTATGCGGACATATACACCACTTTCAAGACTTAACTATTATGAATTTTCCTTCTATAAGTATTTTTATGCCTGAATCACTGTGACAGATGTCTTTAACATTTTGGAGAAGATACCTAGAAGAGGATTGTCTGGGTCAGATAGAATTTCTAGCTTTAGTTTTCTGAGCAAATTCCACCTGATTTCCTAATGGTTGTACTTGTTTACTTGCCCACCAACAGTTGAGAAGTGTTGCTTTTCCCCTGAGAACCTCATCCCAGGATTTGTTAACCAACTGACATAGTAAAGTTTTAGTAAAATAAAATTAAAATCCTAAAAAGTGTAAGGTTTTTTTTTAATTTTTATGGATTAGTAGTCAAATATCACTCAAAATCTTGTGACTCTTTTTTTCCCTTTCTACTAGACTTGTGTCCCTTCTAGTTATAAGAAGCCATTAATAGCTACAGATGGATCACCTCTTTTATTCCTAATTTCCAAGAGACAGAGTATCTCGAATGAAGAAAATAAAGCTCCTCTCTGAGTAGCCCAGAGAAAATATCTGTTAGCATCTCAGTCATATATGTGTCTATTTATCAACCAACCTACAACCAAAAGTATTGAATGTAACTTTTAGCTTAACTGAGAAATGCTCCTGAGAGAAGTGTGGGCTACATGAGAAAAGGGTGAATATTTCCAAACAAAAATACTATCAAAATAAGGAGAGTGAATGCTGAATGGTCAAGTTTTCAAACAAATAAATATGTGACATTTGGTACAGGTTTAAAGAATAGATGTTTGTGGAGGGAGAATTTGTGTGTTCTTAAACAGGTCATGGGGTCAGAGTCAGGGGTATGAGCATATAGCAAATGACAGAGTTTGACATAAAGAACAAAGGGATGCTTCCCCTGGAAAATGTGATTCACTGAAATTTATGTGTAAGTTTTTAGACAACATCAAGTCATGTTAGGTGATGTAACAAATGTTGTGTTTATGAATACATGGAATCTTCCTGCTTACAAAATTGTATAGCTTCTTAAACATACTGGTAGCAAAGAACAAAAAGGTAACTGAATGGGATACAGTAATACAGCAGAAAATTCTACTAAATGAATAAGAATAGGTCAGGACACAAGATTGAAGTTCACAATTGCCAGGGTACAATGTTTGCTTTAGTTCAATGGTTGGTGCATGTCCTTCAGAAAGCAGGTTGAGAAGCTAATCTAGGTGGGAAATAATACATTTAACATTAGCTATGTTGAGTCTAAAATGACTGTAGACAATGTCTAAACAGGAAATTGGAATGGCAAACTGAATCCCAAGAAAATAAGAGGTTTAAAATACGTTTAGGAACAGAAGCCAACATAGCTATTAACATGTAAAAATTATCCAAACAACAGATTTCACCACATTCTTTCTCTGTGGCTCATGTTATAGCTTAGGGATCAGTTTTTAAGCACTCAACTAAACTAACATTTTTTCATCTAATGAGGGCAATGTGCAGGGAAATCAAATTTGCTCAGTGGAATTCATTTTGCATTAGCTGTGTTTTCCTTCATAAAAATTCAAGTTTAATTTTATGTTGTTTTTAAAAAATATTATGGCAGTGAGGTAATATGCCTCTCTCATGGGATTCATAGCTACCTGACATAGAAAACTGTATAAACAATACTTATTAACATTGTAAATAGTATGGCTTATGACACTAAAACAAGAACAACTTAGAAAACATTGACTTAGCCGAGGAAAAACTCTGAGCTTGACATTTTGCATTTTCTTTCCAATTCATGGTTAACTAAAATTTAATTGCTATGCAATCATGCCTAAGTAGTGTTGTATAATAATAAAGCTTTCAATTAATGGGCTGCAATGCAGTTAAACCACAGGCACAGATTGAAGTGGGAGGAAAAATGAAAAGTATTACATGCTAGTCGATGTTATTAAGTCACAAATATTGTTCTGCAACTGGACATAATTGGTAGTTATTAAGTGGATTTTTTCTATATTAGTCATTTAAAATTGTCTTTAAAATCATAATAAGTAAGTTCAGAGTATTCACTAGCCAACAATTTGGCTATTGAGAATTTATGCAAGGACATCCAATGGAAAGGAAAAGGGAAAGTAACAGCAAATGGAAAAACTGAACTTTCAAAGTTACCTTTATTAAGCAGCATTCAAACAGTACCCCAATACATGTATCTGAGCAGTCCTGTTCTTCATTTTTATTATATATATCTTTGGATTTTAGATATTTACCTTATAATAACACGACATTTCAAAAACTGTCATCCATATTAGATGTTAAAATCATCAGAATGCTACTATACATCATCATTTAAGATGTCTATCAACCCTTATTTCACTTTATAGTGAATTCATATTTAGTCCTGTACCACTGATATTCTACATTATAGTAATTAAATTAATCTGCCTCCTTACTGACTACTGCCTTCTAATAGAATTCTTTCTATAAGAAAACACTTTTATGCTTTCTCAATCATTTACCTCTTTTACTTTGTTTTTTTCATTTAAACTGTCAGAGGAAGGTAGTAATACTTTAAGCCTAGCTTGTGTTATATAGACCATTTGTATATCAACTATCTTAGTCACTTTGTCACTGAAGCACAGTACCTAGCACCCATGAATGAAAGGATAACAGAGTTATTTTGGCTGAGAAATGAGGTACGTACTCTTCTGGCTTCAAATTGGAAGCAACGTAACAGAAGGTTAAAGAGCCAGCCTGATAGCTCAGCAGACTAAAGCCCCTGCTTAGCAGAGCGCAGTGGGTGGGGTTCAATCCTCAGAATGCCATACCAGCCCCACCCCCAGGGCATACTGAGACAGTGGTTGACGCTAGGCCTGGTGGGCGCACCTGTAATCCCAGAGCTTGGGAGGCTGAAAACAGGAGAACCACTACAAGTTTGATCTACATAGTGAGATCCTATAGACCTTGTCCTAAACACAGAAAGAAAAAAAAAAAAGAGCAACAACAAAAAACAGAGGGTTAAACTAGAGGAAAAGCTGCTCAAATCATGAGATCATGAAAGTGATAGCAAAGAGAGGAGCATATGAAGAAAATACATCCTCCAGATCATGTTCCCCATGACCTGCATGTAACCAGAGACCCCTCCTAACAAGAAGTCATCTATAACACTGCCGTGGTTTGATCACCTTCCAAAATTCCAATTTCTAAGTGCATGAGAATTTTAAAGCTCACTTCTGATCTAAACTGCAGCATTCTACCCCTGGGCCCCCAAAGATACATGTACATCTCTACATGAAAAATGTACTTAGCTCATCTCTAGGTGTCACCAAAATTGTAACCAATCTAGCATTGCTATGAAGTCCAAATCCAATGTCTTCTCTGAGAATAAAGGCAAACTCTTAACTGTGAGGCTCCACAAAAATAAAAGAGAAAGTTAAACAATTCCAACATGTAAGGCATAGGATAAATATCCCCATCCAAAACAGAGGAATACAGGAATAGAAAGGAGCCAGAACAAAGCAAGATTAAAATGCATCAGGATAAACATTAAATCCTGTAAGTCTATGCTGAGAACTCAGAGCAAGTTTTACTGACATGGGAACTCCAAAGGGCTTGAGCATACCTATTATTGTGGTTTGCCACTAGAAGCCTCATAACCTCTCTTTTGTGATGGATTAGCTCACTATCTGGAGTTTTCCTCAGTAGATATTCCATGTTGCTAGCTTCTATAACTACCTGGTCTCTCCATTGCAATTCTAGCTTCACTCTCAACACTTTAGACATTTCCCTCTTGGGAACAGACTCCCTAGTCTCTTAGGTCTTCTTCTGAAATATGAGTGGAAGCCTTCTTGACCCTATGATTCTTCCATTTTTGAAAGATGGTAAAACAAGAACACATGAACGATGCTAAGGTCTTCCACCAACTCAGGCAGTATCCAGTCCTTTGTGGGAAATGGATACAGAGGCCTCCAAGTGCCTGGATAGCTGAATCCTGGGGAACCTAGCTGTGGGAGATCCTTTTATTTGTTGTTTTACTTTGTCCTTTTGAGACAGTTTCACTATGCAGTTCAGGCTGGCTGAGAACCACTTTGTAGCCCAGGATGCCCTCCAACTCGCAGTAATCCTCTTGCCTCAGACTCCCGAGTGTTCAGATTATGGGTGTGTACCACCTTGCTGTGCCTGACAATACTTTCTGAGAGAATGTGTATAGGGCAGGGGCAGGGGCTATTTCAGAGATATTCTTTTCAAATTAAAGCTCCACAACTTTGCATCCTTGAGTTTGTGATAGGTCTTGAATGATTTCCTGAAAAAACATAAAAAATATCTTCCCTATTGTCTTGATGCAAATACTTAGCTTCTTTTTAGTGATATGCCAAACTTCTCCAATGAGAATGCACTTCTCCAATGGAGTCCTATGCCAAACTTCTTTTAGCATTGAATTTCTCCAGTGCTCCAACTCTATAGGTACTTTATTTCTGGCGAAACTGAGAACTTATCAAATGAGGGTTTTTCTCCTGTTTCTTACTATAAATTTTGGCAAAAGCTATGAGCAATGTCCACATCATAGAGGTAACAGAGGGATGCCTTAAAATTTCCTCCACCAGATTAATTTTTCTGCTGCCATTAATTTCATTCTCCCACATAGATTTAGGACATGAACAAAATGTAGACTAATTTTCTACCACAGCATAATTTTCCACCATACAAGGTCTTGAGTCCAAATGCCAACAAGTCTTTCCCCTGGAGCTTGGTCTTTATTACCTCCCTTTGAAATCAGCAATCGGGACTTCAGTGCTCCAAACAAAATCTCCTATCAAAACTGACTTACAGCATTCTACAACTTCTCTAGCCAGCTTCTCCATATTTTCAGAACTCATTCTGTAAACCAGTTTCAAAGGCTTCTCATATGGTCAAGTGTATTCACAGCAACAACCCCAGGTCTGGTACCCTTACCTCTCTTAGTCACATCCCTTGCCACTGAGATACAATACATGACATTCCCAATTTAAGGGGAGAGAGGTTCATTTTGGCTCATGCATATAGACCATAAGAAGGCAGCTTCACAAGAGACAGGAAAAGGAATACTGTGGGACAGTCCTGCTTCAAGGTTGTATATGGTGAGATTTTTGGACTTATGTGCAAACATGAGAAGCATAGAATTCTTTATCCTATTGTTAAAATATAATCTAATTTTTAAATGTTCTTTATCATATTATGTAGGGACTTAAGGCTCAACATATCAATACTTGATGAAAAATACCTGTTCCTTATTATGCCTAAGATGTTTGAAATGTAGTGAAATAGTGAGGTTAAGCTTGATAACGTAAATCGTTTGATAATAACAATAAGCTTGTCTTCTGGATGGTTAACAACCTAAGTTTGCAGACCAAAATTAGAGAAAAAGGAGGGCTACAAGGAAAGCCAATATTTTGGCCCTACCCTTCTAAGGTCAATTAAGACTCAGGACATATGAGAACTTGTACTGTAACGTCAAGTACCTCGGTAGTGTCCCAGATTTTCTGATCAAGAAGGTTATGGGGCCAAAGAGGAAATTGATCGATGACGTGGAGTGTGCCTAAGGAGAGTCACATGAGGAGAAGACACTCTCTCAGGCTTTCACAGAGAGCACATTGGCCAAGCAATGGCCGTGACTCATCCACATGGCTGCACTGACAAAGGTTCTACAATCTGAGGTACAGGATCTCAGGATAAATCCTGAGGGCATTTCACTGACCTTCTCAAACCAAAAAGCTACAACTCTTGTTGCATAGGTTCTGCTTTACCTTGGTCTTAACCATCCAGTAGAAAAGTATGAAGATGAAATATAGGAAGTAAAGCCATGTTGTTATGTTGAGCTGTGGGGGACTCACGTCAATAATTTCTGACATTGCCAATTAAACAGAAGACCCAATGCTATTATGGGCTTCTGTACTCTTTTAGAATATTTTGCTGAGTTTACACACCTATAATATTCAACAACGGAACTTAAAAAAATTGGGGTATAACTATGAATGTCCATTTTGTATTTGTGTATTCAAAGTGGTTGGGATAGATATATAGTTGCATTCTCTTAATGAATAGAATGATTTTTTCTAATGGTGTTTGTAAGTAGGATCACAAGTCTGCATCTTGTACAGCAATTAACCACTAAGAAGAATATATGCAGTGTATTATTTGTTGAAACTGTACTTTCGATTTGATTTGAAACTGTCTCATTGCTATATGTTTATCAATAAAACTTTGAAAAGAAAAAAAAAAGAAGGCAGCTTCAAGGAAAAAATGATGTGGCACAGGGGCATAGCTGTTTATGTCATGATGGCCACATAACTCCCATAAAGGGAGGAGCCAGGGAAAGAAATACGACCTTCTGACCATGTCTCCAGTGCCTCCCCTCTAACTAGGAGCTGCCTCCTAACAGAAAGTCGGCCATAGTGTTCACACAGTCCAATCTCCTTTCAAATCCCATCCATTTTGGTGCATTAGCATCTCCGTGGTCATTCTTGATCTAAGTCATAATAGCAACCCTGTATCAAGAGGATTATAACAAACAGCATGGCGTCATTATTCACAAGATAGTTAAGGTCATTTTACAGCTAGCCTGTCTTAGTTCCTTGAAAAGAATATTTTGTGTTAATATTGTTCATACAAGATATCATGTTTGTATCTTGTAGTCTGTTTAATAAAAAGACAACAATATACAATATATCAGTTATTGCAAGTGTCCCTCTAACCTGTTTCCAAACTCTGTTTCATTGTTTGTTTACCTTTTTGTCTTTAAAATAAGAAAGAAAATTAATAAAATCATTTGTGGTTCATTCACCTGAGGTAACACAACTGCACAGCCAAATATACTGAGGTATTAAGAATGTTGTTTAAGGCTACAAATAATAAGGCTCTGAGGGTACCAGTTGCATCTAGACAGGTTCTCTGTCTTTATGTAACATCATTTTTGAACATTCATTTTAGTCAATATTATATATTTGTATTTTGAACGGAACCTTTTTAACCTGTGTTACTAGTGTTTCACAAGATAAATTTACCAGTATTGTTTACAAATGCCATGTATGAAGTTCAGATACTAATATATGAAGTGTAATGTAAGACAGATAGAAAAGAGTTTTAAAAATTTGTTTATGCTGGAGATGTAGCTCAGTGGCACAGTGCCTGCCTGGCAAGTGCAAGGTCCTGAGTTTGATTCCTGGTGCCAAAAAGAATTCCGTTTATAACTAAGCTTAAAAGCTATCAATGGGGATTTCTACCAGTTAATCAGCTTTTGTTTGAGAAGTATAGCTTCCTCAGAATAATGGCTTCTAATTGCCTACTCACAGATGTATTTAATTTCTATTACTCTAAGTAAAATAAATCAAATAGTGCGAAGTACAATAAATTTATTACAGAAAAAATTCACTTCATTCTAAGAACAGTTTTCTGTGTCAATTTTTTTCAAAAAGAATTGGTGTTAAAATGGTTTTCATGTTGTACATTGCCAATGATAATGATGTAGGTTTTTGTTTGTGTGTGTGTTTCTGGTGCCGAGGGTTGTACCTGGAGCCTTTTACAAGCTAAGCACTAGGATTACAAATGAGTTTCACCTCCGGTCCCCTGTTGGTATTTTTTGTTTTATTTTAATGACAACCAGAATTTACAAATGCAAAATTTCTGACTCTTCTGACTTTCAAGTGACCCAGATTTTTAAGGATTGTGTTAGGCAAGTTCTAACACTGTCTGCTGAGACACACAGATAGCAAAGAATTAAAGTGAGCTCTATAAAGATTGTGAGAATAAGGAATCTGAAGGCAAAGATATTGTTTGTGAGTTATAATCCAGATGTATAATTCCATAAAATGATCCTTTGGTTTACCCAGACCCTGAAATGTCATGCACTCATTTGCAACTTGTTATTTTGCTGGAGATAAACAACATTCTAATTTTCTTACTTAGTTCCACATGGTTAAATGAATCCTTCAATTCAGAGCTTTTTTAATTACAGAAAAGTAACTTTTCCTCTGGCTATGTTTTCCAACACTGAGAAAAGTCACATAAATGAATTATGAGAATAATGACCCTCAAAATCAAGAGCTTTGGGATGGCTCAGTTTTTATTGTGTTTCACAGTTATATACCTAGTGGATCTGTGCAGAGTTTTCTAAGACAGACAGCCAAAGTATCAAGTATTTTTTTTTCATTCTGAGTGAGAAGACACTTTTCTAACACAGGTGGATAATGCAGACTCTCTTGATGACCTCCTCAACCCTGCCAGCTAGTATTGGTGTCATGTACAAGCATTATGCGGACCACATTTGTCAGGAGCATTGAAACTGACTGTTAAGATTGCCATCTATTTATTCTGCACTGCTTTCTCCACTAACTTTTCTTTTCTCTTACATATATTCCAGATATTAATTTATGCTTTTAAATTGTTATTTCTATAATGTTGGCCAATACATGTCGAATCAAAATACAAGATACACCATTGTAGGTATCATTTCACTACTCAAAAAACTTGTTTGTCCAGATTTTATCTTGGTTTAAAGATAGATGAAAAATTCACCTTAACAATAAATCTTTTCATCTAGATTCACATCTTTGCCTACTTAATTGACGTCAGTTATACATTTCTTTTACTTAACTATAAATGGTTAAATGTACATACATATATGTTAATATACAGCATACTATGGGATATATAATGAGTTAGATACATAATTTATATAGTAATGTAATATATATTATATTCTTATAAAATGGTATAATATATAATAATACGGCTCTGACCTCTTCCTAAGTTTACATAAGCATCTCGTCAGAACAATAAACAGAATTATTAATGCCTGACTACCAATCCAGAATGTTTTAACGACAATAAGACCTAGAGATCACTGATAAGGAGCTCAATATCTTATGCTATGAAAATTGCTAAATAAATAAAAGGCATGCTCTTTATTTCACAGCATATTTTTCTCCAAGTATTCGGGATGATATTAACAGGTACTCATATTTTTTTCTACCCAGCTGAGTAGTTTTAGGTCTTTTCTAATACCTAAACTCATGAGGAAAATAAAATGATTTTATCAATTCTCAGATTATTTTCCAATTAATTCCCTTAAGTAGTTGTGCAAGTTATGTATGATGATATGTCCTCTTTGTCTAAGATTTACAGTGATTGTGACTGGAGAAAACTATTAAGAAAAAAAACAGATCTGTTTCTGTATGTCATTTCTGGATGTGTCAACACTTCACGCGTTTGTCTGGAAGGACATTAGCTCCGGGTGTGGACTCTCCTGCTCCCACCAGAGGCCAAGTCAGCTGTGCACTGGGCTTGAGCAGGCAAGCTTAAGGTGAGATCCACTTTCTCAAAACTTCATTTCCTTCCATGCAAGTGGGCTGATAGTCTCTTTCTAAATCAATCATCTCATTTTCATCTGTGTTCTGCTTTATGTTACCAGTTGACCTTGAGATTTTTTATCATATTTTTTACATCCTGGGCTTTCTGCCCAGACCTTCTTTTTTGCCACATGTCCACTGAACGTTAAAGTTTGTATTAGAGCCCCAGGACCCCGGGATTTCCACAACATTCTCAAAGTCTGACGCTTACCTTGGTTAGAATGTCACTCGTATTCCTACAGAGAATTGCAGAAGTAAAAGGACAGAATCACATATAGAACCTGTAAATTTATTTCTCTGTCTTCTTCTTTCCCTGCCTCATTTCTACTTTGGGGGAAGATATGTGAAAATAAGTTAAGCTAATACATATAAGGAGATATTTTTCTTAAGTACATCACAATAGAAAAGCTGAAACAAATTACATCTTGTTCACAAAGTACTTTGTTTCAATGCCATTAATTTATTTGGCAACTACACTTTGGCCTCCACTTTACACATGCCCTTTTTATCAGGTCAAATTTTTTTTTAATCTTTATTCTCTGAATTTTTCTCTACTTTCTCACTCTAAATTTTAGTAACAGCAGTAAGGAATACCCATACTATAGCTTGAATGTTGGGGTGCTTTGAAATTTCATCTTCCTGATCAGTCATATTAATCTTAACTTTAAATATCAGTCTCTCACAAAGTCTCGAGCCAAGAAAGATGTAGGCACAGCATTTTTCTTGCCAGAGAGTAACATGCATGGCAAATCCATTTCCTAAGAGAGTCATGATTTCCAACTGAAACCTCATGAGCTTGGACTTTATTATTTGTGTTCTTAGCCTCTGGTCTTCTGGACAATGACCAAAACTACTTATTAAGCTCTGCCTGTAGTATTCTAGTGTTTTGCTAGCTTACATCTCAAAAATATTCCAAACTCTTCTCACAAACCAGTTCCAAAGACTCCTGAAACACATGGTCAAGTATAGACATAACAACAGCCACACTCTGAGTGTCAATTGTCTGTATTAATCAGATTTCTGTCCCTAAAACTACATACCCACAATTTAAAGTGTTATAGGCAGTTAAATTAGAGAGAAATATTATAGACAGTCAAAAAGGCCATGCCCTCAAGGAGACAATATAGAAGACAAAGTGACTTTAAAAGAGACAGACACTCTGGCTTTGGGCCAGACCTCAAGACAAAAGAGGACACAAATACAGCTAGCTACTTCCTTAAGAATGGGCATCAGGGATTGATACTCTAAACAGGTATCAATCACCTTCAAAGAGCCCTAAAGAGTCACTAACCCAATCCCCAACAGGAACAGACGCTGTCAGGTGTTCATGGTCACTCGCTACCTGACTCGCTTCCTCATTTGGTCCTGGATTTAATCAATTTTACCTGAATGATGATGCTTGTAATCTCATTGGTTGACCCCATAGTTTTGTCCCACCTCATGTCCACCTAGGCGAGTTCCTACATTCTCCACCTTAAACCCACCTCACTGCATGGTTTTACACTATAAAAGTCCCTGAAAGAGACAGCTTCCTGGGATAACCCATTTGGGCCCCCCTCCTTTTCCTCTCAGACAGAAGTTTTCTTTCTCCCAATAAATATTCTGCTCTTAACCTCCATTTGTTCCTAAAATTCATTCTTTGATTTTAGAGAACACAAACTCCTCCTAGGTACCTTTCAGGTAAGGAGTTTTTTTTTTCTCCTATATCAAAAGGAGGAGAGGGTTATTTGGTTAACAGCTTCAGAGAGTTAAGTCCATAGTTGGTTGGCTCAACACAGCAATAGAATGGAGAAAAGTGTGGCGGGGAAAAGTTGCTTGGTTCATAGCAGTTGGGAAGCACAGCAAGCAAAAAGCACCAGAAAGACAGTGTCAGACACTATATATTGTCCCCAAGGCTGTGCCTCTCTGATCTACCAGGCATTCACAGAAATGTGCTTTATTAATTCCTTGGGCATTTCTCAATCTAGTCAAATTGACATACTGTGATTAGGTGGCTATAACAAAGATTAAAGCTGGCTAATAGTATGACAATACTTTTAAGGTCATATGTATGACTGAAAAGAAATTGTATTAATCATAAAAAACTGAAAAAGGCAGATAATTTAGTAAAAAATATTAGCAAAACATTTGACTAGGCATTTTATGAAAAAACAGGCATTTGGACAATCAGCATAGAAAAAATGTTCAACTTTAATAATCACCATGGAAATACAAATTAAAATCACATAAAATATTACATCTATTAGACTGAAATGAAAATATCTCATTATACTTATTAAAAGGCATATTTAGAAATTAGAATGCTAATGAACTTGTAAATGAAGAAAGAAAAAGAGTGAGTGTGTGGGAGAGCTTCCAGCTACCCTGTGCCGGCAGGACCTGCCAGTCCCAGCCCAGGCGCAGCGTGGATGAGACCCTCTTCTACCCCCTTGGGACAAGCACCAACATTCCACAGCACCCCCTCACCATGCCTGCCCAGTGAGAATTTCTGACGAATTATGGGGACCCCCAGATAAAGTCCTAGCCCAGGCCTGGTGAGTGTGTGGGAGAGCTAGCTCTCACCCCTATTCCACCTTGTCCCCTCCAGACTCAGATCATGCCTGGCATATAGGCCTGAGGTGAAACCCTGCAGCTGCAATCCCTGCAGAGAGAGTAGGGGACAGAACCAGCCAGCTAGTCCAAGAGCAGAACATCTTGCCAAGGGGCACAACAGGTTCACTCCAAGGGGCAGCAGCAGGAAGAAGCTAAGCACAGCAGTCAGACCCAAGCCAGGCACATCTGGATAGATACAAAATTTGTAGATGTGCACCTGAACTTCAGTAGGTGCTAAGGTTATAACTACACTGAAACCCTACAACAAAGGTCAGAAGAGAATGCTACACAAAATGACAATGAGAAGGAGCAAAATGCAATCTCAGAATGCAAGCCCACCCATAATAAGTGCAGAGAATACTAACATAAAGGAAGTGATAATCACAGAGCTGAAATCAATGAATCAAGGGCTTCTGAAATAAAGAAACAGCTGCAGAAAAGTATAGAGGAACTCAGATCACAAATGAAAAAAAAA